>NC_073231.2:143675000-143975000 GCF_029281585.2 Gorilla gorilla gorilla | reverse complement strand
CCTAAGTCTCTTTGTGGTCTCTAAGGACTTGCTTTATGAATCTGGATGCTCCTGTATTGGGTGCATATATATTTAGGACAGTTAGATCTTCTTGTTGAATTGATCCCTTTACCATTATGTAATGGCTTTCTTTGTCTTTTTTGGTCTTTGTTGGTTTAAAGCCTGTTTTATCAGAGACTAGGATTGCAACCCCTGCCTTTTTTTGTTTTCCATTTGCTTGGTAGATCTTCCTCCATCCCTTTATTTTGAGCCTGTGTGTGTCTCTGCACATGAGATGGGTCTCCTGAATACAGCACACTGATCGGTCTTGACTCTTTATCCAATTTGCCAGTCTGTGTCTTTTAATTGGAGCATTTAGTCCATTTACATTTAAGTTTAAGATTGTTATGTGTGAATTTGATCCTGTCATTATGATGTTAGCTGGTTATTTTGCTTGTTAGTTGAGGCAGCTTCTTCCCAGCGTCGATGGTCTTTACAATTTGGCATGTGTTTGCAGTGGCTGGTACTGGTTGTTCCTTTCCATGTTTAGTGCTTCCTTCAGGAGCTCTTGTAAGGCAGGCCTGGTGGTGACAAAATCTCTCAGCATTTGCTTGTCTGTAAAGGATTTTATTTCTCCTTCACTTATGAAGCTTAGTTTGGCTGGATATGAAATTCTGGGCTGAAAATTCTTTACTTTAAGAATGTTGAATATTGGCCCCCACTCTCTTCTGGCTTGTAGAGTTGCTGCTGAGAGATCCACTGTTAGTCTGATGGGCTTCCCTTTGTGGGTAACCCAACCTTTCTCTCTGGCTGCCCTTAACATTTTTTCCTTCATTTCAACTTTGGTGAATCTGATAATTATGTGTCTTGGAGTTGCTCTTCTCAAGGAATATCTTTGTGGAGTTCTCTGTATTTCCTGAATTTGAATGTTGGCCTGCCTTGTTAGGTTGGGGAAGTTCTCCTGAATAATATCCTGAAGAGTGTTTTCCAACTTGGTTCCATTCTCCCCGTCACTTTCAGGTACACCAATTAGATGTATATTTGGTCTTTTCACATAGTCCCATATTTCTTGGAGGCTTTGTTCATTTCTTTTTACTCTTTTTTTTCCTCTAAACTTCTCTTTTCACTTCATTTCATTCATGTGATCTTCGATCACTGATACCCTTTCTTCCACTTGATTGAATTGGCTACTCAAGCTTGTGCATGTGTCATGTAGTTCTCGTGCCATGGTTTTCAGCTCCATCAGGTAATTTAAGGTCTTCTCTATGCTGTTTATTCTAGTTAGCCATTTGTCTAATCTTTTTTCAAGGTTTTTACCTGCTTCGTGATGGGTTTGAACATCCTCCTTTGGCCTGGAGAAGTTTGTTATTACTGATCATCTGAAGTGTACTTCCGTCAACTCCTCAAAGTCATTCTCCATCCAGCTTTGTTGTGTTGCTGGTGAAGAGCTGTGTTCCTTTGGAGGAGAAGAGGCACTCTGATTTTTAGAATTTTCAGCTTTTCTGCTCTGGTTTCTCCCCATCTTTGTGGTTTTATCTACCTTTGGTCTTTGATGATGGTGACGTACAGATGGGGTTTTGGTGTGGATGTCCTTTCTGTTTGTTAGTTTTCCTTCTAACAGTCAGGACCCTCAGCTGCAGGTCTGTTGGAGTTTGCTGGAGGTCCACTCCAGATCCTGTTTGCCTGGGTATCGCCAGTGGAGGCTGCAGAACAGCAAATACTGCAGAACAGCAAATGTTGCTGCCTGATCCTTCCACTGGAAGCTTCGTCTCAGAGGGGCACCCAGCTGTATGAGGTGTCAGTCAGCCCCTACTGGGAGGTGTCTCCTAGTTAGGCTACTCGGGGGTCAGGGACCCACTTGAGGAGGCAGTCTGTCTGTTCTCAGATTTCAAACTCCATGCTGGGAGAACCACTACTCTCTTCAAAGCTGTCAGACAGGGAAGTTTAAGTCTGCAGAAGTTTCTGCTGCCTTTTGTTCAGCTATGCCCTGCCCCGAGAGGTGGAGTCTACAGAGGCAGGCAGGCCTCCGTAAGCTGTGGTGGGCTCCACCCAGTTTGAGCTTCCCGGCCACTTTGTTTACCTACTCAAGCCTCAGCAACGGTGGACACCCCTCCCCCAGCCTCGCTGCTGCCTTGCAGTTCGATCTCAGACTGCTGTGCCAGCAGTGAGCTAGGCTTCATGGGTGTAGGACCCTCCAAGCCATGTGTGGGATATAATCTCCTGGTGTGCCGTTTGCTAAGACAGTTGGAAAAGTGCAGTATTAGGGTGGGAGTGTCCCGATTTTCCAGGTACCATCTATCATGGCTTCCCTTGGCTAGGAAAGGGAGTGCCCCGACCCCTTGCATTTCCTGGGTGAGGTGATGCCCCACCCTGCTTTGTCTCACACTCCGTGGGCTGCACTCACTGTCCAACAAGTCCCAGTGAGATGGACCCGGTACCTCAGTTGGAAATGCAGAAATCACCCGTCTTCTGCATCGCTCACGCTGGGAGCTGTAGGCTGGAGCTCTTCCTATTCTCCCATCTTCGAACCGAGTCCTCAAAGCTAAATTCTTTATTATACAGTTAGACATTTGGATAACTTGTAAACACAGATTCTTACACTATAATATAATTTTCTTTCTTTTCTTTTTGTAGGGCATAACTTGAGTGTTTATCCTAATTTTGATGTTCCAGTGACAAGTCCTACAATAATGAATCTGAAAGACAAGGAAGATAACTGTATGGTAAATAGCAATATATCTTTTAGGGAAGACCTTGTCTTGTCTACCATAAAACCACCCCAAATGGATTCTGATGAAGAAGTTATAAGGTGTCCAGATCCGGCTGAGAATGTGGCCACACAAAATCATATGGACATGTGCTCTGAATCTCAGGTGTATATATCAATTGGTGAATTTCAAAACAAAGCAGGTGTGCCTGAAGATGAATGTTGGACTGGCCAAACATCTGATGCTGGGACATATCCAGTGGCAGATGTGGATACTTCTAGAAGGAGTCCAGGTCCAGAGGATGGACAGGCCCCAGTGCTGACCTACATTGACGTAAAATCTAGCAATAAGAACCCCTCCAGAGCTGAACCCCTGGTGGCCTTCAATGCTCAGCATGAGAGTAGGAGCTCTAGAGATAAGTATGGATTAGACAGGACTGGGCTAAGCAAAGTGGTAGTAGGTGGAAGCCACCAAAATGCCATCTCTTCAGACAAAACAACTCTCCATGAATTAAGTACTCTAGGAAAGGGAATAGATCAAGAGGGGAAGATGGTGCTGCTAAGCTTGAAACTCACCCCCTCTGAGCCCTGCGATCCACTAAGTTCTACCCTGAGGGAGCCCTTAGATATTAGGTCTTCCCTAAAGGACTCTCACACAGAAGAGCAGGAGGAACTCTCAGTGCTATCCGGGGTCATCAAGAGATCTTCATCCATCATATCTGATTCAGGCATTGAGAGTGAGCCAAGCTCCGTCGCCTGGTCAGAGGCCCGAAGCAGGGCTCTGGAGTTGCCCAGTGATCGGGAAGTCTTGCACCCATTTGTTCGAAGACATGCCCTCCACCGGAACTCCCTAGAGGGTGGACACACAGAAAGTAACACAAGTTTGCCAAGCGGCATCCAGGCTTCTCTCACCTCCATTAGCTCTTTACCTTTTGAGGAGGATGAGCGGGAGGTGGCACTCACTAAGTTAACCAAGTCTGTATCTGCTCCCCACATCAGTAGCCCAGAGGAGGCTGCTGAAGATGCAGACACCAAGCAGCAAGATGGAGGTTTTGCTGAACATTCAGATATGCACAGCAAGAGCCAAGGTTCCCCAGGATCTTGCTCTCAACTTTGTGGTGACTCTGGAACAGATGCTGGAGCAGACCATCCCCTGGTGGAGATAGTTTTAGATGCTGACAACCAGCAGGGCCCCGGATACATAGACATCCCCAAAGGGAAAGGGAAGCAGTTTGATGCTCAAGGACACTGTCTTCCTGATGGCAGGACTGAGAACACTCCAGGTGTTGAAACCAAAGGTCTTAATTTAAAAATACCACGTGTCATAGCACTTGAAAACCCCAGGACCAGATCTCTTCATAGAGCACTTGAGGAAACCCCAAAGGGCATGCCTAAAGACTTGAATGTGGGTCAGCAAGCTCTTTCCAACAGTGGCATCTCAGAGGTTGTGGGTCTCTCTCAACATCAGGTGCCTGAATTGAGCTGTACGTCAGCTGCTGACGCCATCAACATGAACTCAACAGGCCAGCAAAGCCAAAGCGGTTCACCTTGCATTACGGATGACACAGCATTTAATAGAGGAGTGAATGCCTTCCCGGAGGCTAAACATAAAGCAGGCACTGTGTGCCCCACTGTGACCCATTCCGTTCATTCCCAGGTTTTGAAAAACCAAGAGCTGAAGGCAGGCACTTCCATCATGGGGTCCCATCTGACTTCTGCAGAGACCTTTACTCTGGACAGCCTGAAGGCTGTGGAGGTTGTGAACTTATCTGTGTCTTGCACTGCCACCTGTCTCCCTTTCTCATCTGTGCCCAAGGAGACCCCTGCCAGGGCTGGATTCTCTTCCAAACAGACCCTGTTTCCCATCACCCATCAGCCTTTGGGATCCTTTGGAGTTGTTTCTACCCATTCCAGCACGTTGGATGAGGAAGTCAGTGAGAGGATGTTTAGGTAAGCTGGCTGACGGGCTTACCTTTCCCACAACAGTCTTTTAGATTTTTCCACATATTTCTCCATTTCATGCATACTGTTTCAAAATTTAGATATCTGTGATTTTCTTATTTAAATAAGGTAATATACCATATTATAGATAATATATCATAGATATTTAATTCATATGATAGGAATTTAAAATGCAGAATACTGAAAGGAAGTAAAAATGGTCAATAAGTCTACCTTCAAATGTAACCACTGTGTATATTCTTCTGCATTTCTTCTATGTGAATCTATATTGATTTATGCTTTTTATACAAAAATGAGACCATTCTGTACAAATGGCAATTGTAAATGTTTAATTTAATAATATATTAGAAATATCTTTCTATGTTTATAAATCTATGTTTGCATCGTCATTGTATTGATTACACAATATTCTATTGCATGAATATACCATGACTTATTAACCAAATTCTATACAAATGAACCTTTAAATTTTGTTCAACTATTTATTTATTTATTTATTTTTTGAGACAGAGTCTTACTCTGTCACCAGGCTGGAGTGCAGTGACGCAATCTCTGCTCACTGCAGCCTCCGCCTCCTGGGTTCAAGTGATTCTCCTGCCTCAGCCTCCCAAGTAGCTGGGACTACAGGCACCCACCACCACACCCAGCTAATTTTTGTACTTTTAGTAGAGACGGGGTTTCACCATGTTGGCTAGGATGGTCTCGATCTCTTGACCTCGTGATCTACCCACCTGGGCCTCCCAAAGTGCTGGGATTACAGGCATGAGCCACAGTACCCCGCCAATTTTGTTCAATTTTTATTGCGAATATTATAGCTCTCTTATGAATATCATTGTACCTCTACCTTTTCATGTTTTGAAAGGGGAGTTCTTTGAGAGCCTTTGGGGAATACAATTCTTCATCAGATTTGACTCCCAAGCACCCTTTAACATTGTGGGGCTTCTACGTTTACCTTTGTAATGCCAGAATTCATTTCCTCATCCTTGTATTGGGTTTGTATTCATATTGCTCTCCCATCTATAAACTATATATCTGATTATGTATATAATAGAATCATTTTGTCAAAACATCCCATCTTCTTTACCCTTTTGCAAAATGCTAAAGAGTTACATATTAACGGTGTCTCCAAAAGAAATTGCCACAGGCAGGTAAACACAGGATTTTTGTTTTATAAAGAATGTTAAATACCTATCATATGGTACTTGTCATTAATTCAATGAGTACACAGCAGACATAGTAGATGCTGTCCAGTGCCTGCCTGGTCAGGGGTTCCCTTGCTTTTATTGTACCTGCAGTCTAACGGAGAGACAGACACATGAGAGAAGTAGATGAGGGCAGTGACTGGGTAAATATGATGTTTCATGTGTGCGTGGTGGAGCCAAAAGGAAAAGCACCTAATTTGGCTTGGGGAAATGAGTGTGAATAGGGATAGCGGCCAGGCAAAGCTTCCTAGAGAAGATGGCATCTACTCTGAGAAGAAAATATAAGAGACAATGATGGTGATGATGATGATGATGATGATGATGATGATGATGATGAGGCTAATAACAGATAATAACAAAAAATAGTGAGTGTCAAATTTGAGATTCTGACCTTGGCAGTCTGACTCCAGAGTCCAGTCCCTTAACCATCATCTTGCCAAGTAACCAGACAAAGAGCATCATAGCTAAGTGAGAAAGGCGTTTCAGGCACACAGGCCCTCAGGCACCAAGGCATGGAAGTAAAGCCAAGTCATGTAGTTCATGCAGAGAATTATAAGAAATGTGTTATTTGTGGAGGCTGGGAGTGGTGAGGAGTGATGCTAGAGAAGCAGGGGAAGGCCAAGCCATGGTGGGCCTGGGTGTCAATCAAGTCAAGAAGCTTTCACTTTTTAAAGATTGCATGGGGCCCTGGAGCTGGGTAGAATCTTTGATGTCCTGTCACTCTGTCTCCTGTTCAATGCAGGAATCACATAAGCATCTGCGGAACCAAAACCCATAGAAGCTTCGGGTTATTTTTGTTTTTGGTTTTCTCTTTTTTAAATTTTATTTATTTATTTATTTTTATTTATTTTTTATTATTATACTTTAAGTTTTAGGGTACATGTGCACAACATGCAGGTTTGTTACATATGTATACATGTGCCATGTTGGTGTGCTGCACCCATTAACTCGTCATTTACGTTAGGTATATCTCCTAATGCTATCCCTCCCCACTCCCCCCACCCCACAACAGTCCCTGGTGTGTGATGTTCCCCTTCCTGTGTCCAAGTGTTCTCATTGTTCAATTCCCACCTATGAGTGAGAACATGCGGTGTTTGGTTTTTATAGAGTGCTTTCCTGCCTCCTTGTTCAGAACAAAGCTTCACTCACTAGCATGTCCCCTGGGAGCTCAAGTCAGCTTTGCCACTCAGCAGGCACTTTGCTTGTGGGTGCTCAGCCCTTCTACACACCAGCCCAGCTCATTTCCTGTTCAACATGAAGTACACAGCTTGGCTTGTGATTAATTAGTGTATTCTCCAGTTTTTATCAGGCCAAAGAAAAATTTAAAAAAGAACTGAAGATTGAAGGATTTCTGTACAGTGACTTAACTGTACTAGCTTCTGATATACCATATTTCCCACCAGAGGAAGAGGAAGAAAATTTGGAAGATGGAATTCACCTGGTTGTCTGTGTCCATGGCCTGGATGGTGAGTTGTAAAACAAGTTTTCTTCCCAAATTCTGTCATATATATGACTTATAATATTTATGTATTAATTTAGATGAGGTATTCATTCAACAGAATGTTCAATTAGCAACTGTGGAATGACAGGAATTATGATGACTCTAAGGAAATGGTATGGCTTGCTCTTAAAGAAAATATCTATCTGTCACAAAAAATCTGTTAAGTAAATAAAATACATGAATGAATGAATAAATGTAGTGAAGGAGTGAATGGAATAAATCAATACATAAATAAATGGAATAAATGATTAATAGAATGAGTGTCAAAGTGAAAGAAGGAATGGAGTGAATGAATTAATGAAATTAATGTATTATGGGAATGAATATATTAATGAAGTGCATGAATACAGTAATTTGAATCCATGAATTCATGGAATTCATGAGTCAATACAATGGTCTGAATAAAGGAAGAAATGGAGAAGAATGAATAAATGTATTCATTTTGAGGAGCTCAGGTTAGTGGCCCAGACTATCTTGCTACCTATGTTTATTTACCTCCCACTTATAGGATACCTTTTGTATACCAGGGACTTTGCTAGGTTCTGGGATTTGCAGGAACAAAAAAACTTTCTCACTCATCAGCTCAATGTCATGCATGACCAGTCTGTACCTCTCATGTATATGACACTAAAGTAAAATGAGATAAGACTCTCAATAAGTGTGTTAAAATAAGAAATCTGATCAGGTTATAGGCAATGTTTTTCTCCATCATGCATGTGAAAGATGAGAAATGTTATAAAGATAGAGCGGCTTCACCCCTTTTGTATTGTCAGAAAACGGAGCCATAGATCACATTACCAACTGGGCAACAAGTCATGAAAACCACAACCGATACCAAGCATAGGGTGCTTTGGAAGATGACTTCTCTAGTTCAAGGTGCATATGTCTAAACTCTGCAGAATTTTCAGGATCCACTTGTTAAAATTCAATTTCCAAGGGCTTATTTGTATTAACAGAGAGCTGAGCACATTGATAACAGTTATGAATATTTACACAACTCTTCATGTTGTACAAAAACCTCAAGATTCGTATTCTTATAAATGTTCTCAGTTTATTAATAACACCTTATTAAATCATATTTTCTGGGAAAATTTTAAGTTGCAGAAAGTTCTCTTTCCCTCAGTAGCTGAAGGAGAGGGGGCCATTTCTACCCATTACTTAACACTGAATGCTGAATATAAACACTTGCAGCTTTTTTTTTTTTCCTAAGGCAGGCCCTGGCATATCATTAGGGAACTTTAAACAATAGAAACAGTGGGACCAAAAAGCCTAATTTTACTGACAAAAATGAAAGAGGGAATGAATAATAATTAACCTCATAACACAAAATGCACAGATTTCCTTTAAAAAAATGACCATTTTATGACTGTGACTCTACAAGTTTGGGCATGTACTCTGACAGGCCACCAACATAGGGGGCGTGTGGGCATATCTGAGTCATCCTTAAGCATTAGAGATAACCCCAAACACCTGGACTTCCCCTAATTCCGTGTGGCACTTTCACCCTCCTTTGAATCATTGGGTAGTTTCATAAAGAATGATATTTGTCACTCACAGTTAACAAACTATTTTGGAACTATGACCTATGGGGTATATTTTCATGACAAAGTAGGTAATTTATATATCCAAATACTCAGCTTCTAACTTTCAACTGTACAGGGAACTTTTAAGAAATAGGACAAAAATTTATTAAGACACAATTGAACCCCTATGGCCAGCATTAAATTTATGCCTCACTATACTTCATATAAACCTTATTCTGTTGTAGTAAATCCATTTTTTTCACATGACTTTTATTTTGGGAATGCATTTCCTGTGTTCTTTGTGCCTTGATAACCTTGCATTCTTAACCTTTCATTCCTCTGCCCCGATGGCCACTGCTGTGCCTCCGTAGAGCTTGCTCTGCCATGACTCTTGTTCCCAAGAGACAGTCCTATTCTATTTAGATAACTGTGCCATGATTGGCCAGTTGGGAGGTAGGGAGGCTTGCAGATTACCTATAAAAGGCAGCACTAGAGTCTTCCTTTTAAGTAAGTAACTGAAGATGGGGCTCGTAGGAGTCGCATTGTGCCCCATCAGCCATTCGAAAGAACCGCTTGCAAAATGGAATTTGCTGTGGAAGAAGGGGAGGCGGTGTATCTCCCACTGTTCCTGTATGCAGAGTGTTCACAAGCCACATGCTCACAGATCAGGGATAACTCTATCAAGGTGGGACCGCTAGAAAGAACCAGACTCTGAGTGTGGGGGGCCGAGGGGTAACAGGAGAGCCGGGGTTTCTAGCTGTTTTAGTTGTTTATATTATCTACTTAACCAAAACTGAGAAAACCCAGTAGAAATGGGGAAAGAGGGAGAGAGAAAGAAATTCCTCGTGTGTCAACCTTTTATATGACTAACTACAGGACTGGGGTGGGGTTATCTGTCATTTTTAGGGAACAGTGCAGACCTCCGGCTGGTAAAGACTTTCATAGAACTGGGGCTCCCTGGAGGAAAACTGGACTTCCTGATGTCTGAAAAGAATCAGGTATGATGATACAAATATCAGAACTGGAAGAACCCTGGATGCATGCTTGTATGGGCCTCCTAAATGCACCATGATAATTTATGGACACACACAGATAGGAGGAGACCTTGAAAAGAAACGCTGGCCAGGCGTTTGGATGGGTTGGAAAGAAGAGACTGTTTTATTTCGGGAGGGAGAGGAAACGGTAAGAAATGAGAACATGTGAATCAGTTGACGGGAGCCTTTGCCCTCACAGGGCATTAGGGTGGGTGGCAAGTGAGAGCATCAATTATTTGGGTAATGACTCCCTTCCTAACTGTTGGCACTCAGTTCTGCTGCCTTTACTCGGGCACCTGCTCTATACAAAGTTGTGCACCATGCAGTACGCAGAGGTATAGATGTTGACGGAGAGAGAAGAGAATGACTTTTTGGAGCATCTGAGTACTCGGTACCTGTTTCCCCATTTTATCTTCATGGCAGTTCTATCACACATTGATACTACCATCTCCTCACAGGACAGGGAACAGAGCTTCTGGGAGTTAGGCAGGGTCCATGTCAGGCTGTCCTGGAGAGGAGAATACTATATATGATCTCCAGGAAGGTAATTCCTGTGTGCACCCAACTTTAATACGTGAACAAATCTGACGCAGTATTAAGAGAGGATGGCTAGGCGCAGTGGCTCGCACTTACAATCCCAGCATTTCGGGAAGCCAAAGCAGTCAGATCGCTTGAACCTAGGAGTTCAAAAACACCCTGGGCAACAAAGTGAGACCCTTTCTCTCCAAAAAATACAAAAATTAGCTTGGTGTGATGGTGCGTGCCTGTATTCCCAGCTACTTGGGAGGCTGAGGTGGGAGGATCACATGAGCCCAAGGAGGTCAAGATTGCAATGAACTGTGATTGCACCACTGCACTCCAGCCTGGGTGAAAGAGCAAGACCCTGTCTCAAAAAATAAAATAAAACTAAACTAAACTAAACTAAACTAAAATAAAATAGGATAACCAGGCCAGTCAGAGGAGGGAGCAGGGAAGTGAGTGAGCAGCACTTGCTCACTTTGTGTTTGTGATTTGTGCCAGTGAGGTTTTCTTTTCAGGGAAGATAAGAATTGTTAGCAAGAGAGATCTGGTGAGGAAGTAATCCTTCCGGGTGTGCACATCCAGCAACTCTCTGATGCGGCTTCATGGCTGCTGGGTTCAACCTGGAAACCTCAGGTCTTTAGAGCTGGACCTTTACACAATTCACTTAATTGCAGGAGTTGGCCACTCAGTACCGATTATTCACTCATTGTTGTTACTTTTTGAAAGTTGTCTCATCAGCAGGTCCACTTGCAGTATATGTTAATATAGATTTAAACGCCTTGGTTGGGGAGTCCCTGATATTACTTTTTAAACCTACTGTGATTTCCAAAGCATAGCTCATCATGGTCAACTCAGGCCTCATAATTATAGCCATTTGTTTAAATAATGTATATGTTGAATTAACATTTTATAGATGAGGAAATAGGCTCTGAAAAGTTAGAGAAAAAAAGGCAGCATCTCTCTTAGGTATATTTTACCTATTTTTGTTTGTTTTTGAAATGGGGTCTCGCTCTGTCACCCAGGCTGGAGTTCAATGGTGCGATCTCAGCTCACTGCGACCTCCACCTCCTGGGTTCAGGCGATTCTCCTGCCTCAGCCTCCTGAACTACAGGTGCGTGCCATCACGCCCGGCTAATTTTTTGTAGTTTTAGTAGAGATGGGGCTTCACCATGTTAGCCAGGATGATCTTGGTCTCCTGACCTCGTGATCTGCCTGCTTTGGCCTCCCAAAGTGCTGTGTTTACAGGCATGGGCCACTGCGCCTGGCCTATTTTACCTAATTTTTAACATGGCACTAAGGAGGTGGCGACACTATCCCCCTGTAATAAATAAGGAGACTGAGGTTTAGATGGGAAGCAACAGGTCCAGGGCACAGATCCCATAAGCAGAAGAGCTTATGGTTCTTTCTTGTTCCAGGAAGTCTTAGCAGTATGCTTTATTCTCTCGCGCCTCAAAGCTCATTGGATGGCAGGTGACAGAGACTCGTAAAGGTCTTCTCTTCACCACTCCTATCCCCCAACACGTACTCCTTTCTTCACAGGATAGACATTTGTGAGACATCCTATTCACTTTTCCTAGCTCTTGGCAGCCCATGGTGTTATAGACAGCTCCACATATGAGGAACTTTTCAAACATTTTTGGATATTGGCCCCAAATCTATTTCTCTTTGACTCTAATTCATGTTTCTAAAAGTTAGTCCTTGAGGTTATAGAAACCAATCTAATATATCTTCCTTGTTGCTGCCCTTCAAATATTCAAGGACATGTGTGGCATTCCTCCTCTTCCTTTGATCTCCTGGATCCTTCAACCATCCATCCTAAGACGTGGGTGACTTTACGATCCTTCCCAAAGCTGACTGCATACTCTAAAGGCTATGCCACAGAAAGGGCAGGCCTTTGGATGCAGGCCTGTCTTGGTGTGAACGCTGGGTCATGTGAGGTGAATAGGCGGCCTCCCCTCCCAGAGTCTATTTCCTCCTCTGTGAAGCAGGGGCAGGAATCCCAGCGTCACGCTGACACGCCAGGCACGTGGTGTGGCAGTCGGCACCACAAGCTTGCTACTTCAGTGTCAGCCACCCTCCCAGCTGAGTGTTCCTGAGCATCTCCATGTTTCTTTCTTAGAGCCCCAGTCTGTGGGCCTTTTGTCCTGAAGTCATATCTTATCCTGTAACCCTAACATCAGAGGTAGGCACACCCCCAGTAGGCACCACAGTGTTTAGTGGAAGAACACAGGCTGTGCACAAAGCCCAGCCCCCGCCACAACCATACCCAACACCTGTTCCTCTCTCTTCTTCCAGATGGACACATTTGCAGATTTTGATACTATGACGGATCGGTTATTGGATGAAATCATTCAACACATTCAGTTGTACAACCTCTCCATATCCCGAATTAGGTAAAAGGAAACCACAGGTAGTTAATGCTGGGGGAAGAGGGGGGACATTTTTGAGTGTTTGCTGTATAAAAGCAATAATATGATGCCTTCTGTATACCACTGAGCTAAGCTAACTTGTGACTTTTAATAAATTACTTTTAATGCAGAAGTAAGTACCAGGTCTGGCGTACACATTCATCTCTGCCATAGTTTATGTCAGGGAGAATAAAAATTTTGTAGTTCTGTAGAAAGAGTCTTGGACTTAAAACAAAAATTCCTAGGTTTGAATTCTTGTTCTAACACTCACAAGTTGGAATCTTGTTTCTTGCCATGTACCAGATATATAACCTTTTGCAAGGTTTCTAAACCTCTAAACCTCTGTTTTCTTATCTATTAAGAGGAACTAGCACTGAGATGATGTTTGAAAAAGGCTGGGTACAGTGGCTCATGCCTGTAATCCCAGCACTTTGGGAGGCTGAGGCAGGCGGATCACGAGGTCAGGAGATCGAGACCATCCTGGCTAACACAGGGAAACCCCGTCTCTACTAAAAACACAAAAATATTAGCTGGGAGTGGTGGTGGGCACCTGTAGTCCCAGCTACTCAGGAGGCTGACGCAGCAGAATGGCGTGAACCTGGGAGGCAGAGCTTGCAGTGAGCCTAGATTGCGCCACTGCACTCCAGCCTGGGCGACAGAATGAGACTCCATCTCAAAAAAAAAAAAAAAAAAAAAAAGAAGAAACAGAATGAGTTGCCCACCCCAAAGAGAGAGTTTCAATCAGCACTACTTTTATTCTTACACTGTACCAAACGTTTCAGTGACGACAGTGCTAGTAAGCAGCTTGCATTTTTCATGCAATTGAATATGTAGACATAGTGCTAATCCCTTGATATACATTATCCCATTTAGTCTTCAGATACCAAATATTACTTCTCTATTCCACAAATGAAGCCTATAGAGGTTAGATTTAAAAAAAAACGAATAAAAGAAAAGCTAGGTGAGGCAGTTTCATAGGGTGACACTGATTTCTTTTCTTGGCTGGTTTTATGCTCATCATGAGTAGAGGTGGGGAGGTATAGCCTCTCAGATAATAGGCTCTCAATAAATAAGTATTAAACTTGAGAGTAATGATGCATTGAACACGTGGGCCTGTGAGTAGCAGTATGGCTGGAGCAGAGCCTGCAGGAGGGGGTCTAACAGCATGGGCTGTGAGCAGGTGGTTCAATATATACACAGCTGGTGAAGGAGAGGATGAATGGCATTGTGAGGCCATCCATATACGAATGGCCTCCCAAGCAGGATAAGGACTTGGGACTTGATCCTGTAAATGACAAGGAGATTTCAATGCTCAGAGGTGCATTTCAGTAAGGACCTTCCCTTCCCCCAGGTGGAATTAAAGCAGGCTGCTCTAACAGCATGAAGCTGGCTGAAATGCCCACACTTCTCCCCTGACTGGGCACAAAGCTCCCATTCACAAAGACCCCATCTCGGGCTTCTCATGGCCAGGGTTTGGAAACCTGATGAGGTTGAGTTGGCAGTCCCGGTTCTCTTTGCCATTTCCCTTACATTCAGTGGGAGGTGGAGAACAATGTCCCCTGATGCTTCCAGCACTGCACTCTTGGGCAGCAGCATTCACCATCACACTCATGGGTATCCCTTCTGTTTCTCCACAGCTTCATTGGCCATTCTCTTGGCAACATCATCATCCGATCTGTCCTCACACGGCCCCGGTTCCGGTATTACCTCAACAAACTCCACACGTTCCTGTCACTCTCTGGGCCTCACCTGGGAACCCTGTACAACAACAGCACCCTGGTTAGTACAGGTAAGATTCTTCTAGGACTCGTCATTCCTCAGAATTAATCTGGGGCCTCCGGGGCGTGAAACCGGGGACAGGTTCTTCCACTTGGAACCCTGTGACTGTGCAGTCTTTTCCAAACATGGCATGGAGGGAGGAGTCCTGGCCTTAGAGCTGTGGCCCTTGTGTCTGGGGGCTGAGTGAGGTGACACTAGATGTTTTCCAGGATCATTTCTGCCTTCAAATTTCTGTGAAAAAAAGACAACGTCCCTGGGGTCCTGGTTGGAAAAGACTGACAAGACACGGTGTTGTGATGAAGAGAACAGGGACTCTGAATCAGGCCACCTGCATGACAAACCTGTGGTTAAGTCCTGACCAGGACACTTGAGGGAGACTGTGGCCTAGACATTTAATCTCTGTGCTCCTCAGTCTCCCTGTTTGTAAAATGGAGATTATGTGTGTATGTATCTGTGTTTGTGTATATGTATGTATACATATATCTATGTGTACAAGCATGTACACAATATAAGTATGTATACATATATATGGTGTGTAGGTGCATATGTGCATATGTGTATCATAGAATTGTTGAAGATTACACAGGAGAAGGAAATAAGGTTGACTAACATCTATGGGAGGTTAAATATATCAGCAAGAGTCAGACAAAGAAGGACCTCAACTGACTCCAGAAGATGTTAGACTTACCCTGTAGACCTTGTAGATACTACTCATGAGATTTTACTGAGGAGGTGACATGGTTTGGTGTATGGAAGCCCAAGGAGGGCATTGAGTTTTATATGTAATAACAAATCGTTTATTAAATCATGTTCTTAACAACTACCTCAGTAGTCCCTGATTGTTCAAACCCATTATGTGGCATTAGGGTCACCCCTGATAAGCTTCCTTGTCCCTGCAATCTTCCAGGCCTCTGCCACTGTCCCCTGTCCTCTCCCACACTAACGTTGTTTCCTCATGGCCTGGTCAGTTTAGTTAGTTTGCTTTTAAGTTATTTTATGGCATACTTGTGAACATGAGTTATCCGACACAATGGCACATAACAAATGGAAGTCCTTTCCTCTGCACTCTGTCTTTCCTCCCAAACCAAGGAAGCCATTCTTTGGACAGAAACAAATTTGTTAAACTACATTTTTCCCCCACAGTTATAAAGGAATCTTGCAACATCATAAAATATTTTTTAAAAAGAGAGACTTTACCAATAATATCTCCAATCTAGCGTATCCAGAGTAATTTTATATGTTTCGTTCTACTTATCTTTGCGCACACACATTGATGTAGCAGTCAGTGTAATATATGTACATACCATAGCTTGCTTATTTCCTTGTGTTTCTATCAGATTAATTTGCTTGTTGTGGTTACGTAATCCTTACACTTATCAATGTTAGTGTTTGCCTAAGCTTAGCCAAACACATGAGATTTTTTTTTTTTTTTTTTTTGAGAGAGAGTCTTGCTTTTGTCGCCCAGGCTGGAATGCAATGGTGCAATCTCGACTCACTGCAACCTCAGCCTCCCAGGTTCAAGCAATTCTTCTGCCTCAGCCTCCCAAGTAGCTGGGATTACAGGTGCCTGCCACCATGCCTGGCTAATTTTTTAATAGAGTCGGGATTTCACCATTTTAGCCAGGCTGGTCTCGAACTCCTGACCTCAGGTGATCCACCTGCCTCGGCCTGCCAAAGTGCTGGGATTACAGGCATGAGCCACCATGCCCAGCCAACAGATGAGTTGTGAAGTAAGACATTTATTTTAGCTTTACTGTATCCTAAATGTATCTGTAAGGATCATTCTTATGTTCTTTTCGCATTGAAAATTATTACCCTAGGCTTCTTTTTCGGAAGGAGATTGACTGGATTGAAGAGTGTGGGTAGTTTCTTACTCCAAAGGCTGTTGTCCTATCATTTTTGCAGGATGATTTAAGTCCTTTCCACCAGTACATGAGAGGACAAATTTACCTCTAACTTCCCAACTATTTGCTAGTATGCCTACTTCTCTCTTATTTTCAAGTTAACTAAAATTCACAGTTTAACATTCATCTCACCAAAATTCCATCCCAATTAGTTTTTGTTTTATGTTTTTGATTTTTATTTTGTTTTTGTCTTCCTAGGCTTATGGCTCATGCAGAAACTGAAGAAATCCGGGTCTCTACTGCAGCTGACCTTCAGGGATAATGCTGATTTGCGCAAATGTTTCCTCTACCAACTAAGCCAAAAAACAGGTCAGTGGTTTCCCCCACAGCTGCAGTTATGAGTTTGAGCTTGGGATTCAACTCCTGAGACACAAATGAGATATAATGCTACATTGATTCACTCACAGAAGGGCCTAGTCAGGAGGCCCAGCACTCAAAGCCTCTTTGGCTCATTGGGAGGCCAACAGCTACCAGGAACTCAGCTCCTCTTGTCCATTGCCCATATGGCACGTGAGAGATTGAGCCAAGGTGTGTGTAAGATCATTTCAATAGCCAGAAGCTGTAGCTTCCACTTTGTGCCAGTTTTTCAATGTTCTCATTGCAAAGGCCTAAGATCTGTGTGCCAACTTCACCCAGGTACAGGCCCATCTACAAAAAAGGCAGATGCAACATTTTCCACTGATGTTGACTGTGCAGTGGGAGACGGGGGTCATTGTCAGGCAGGCCTGCTATGATACCTGCGCCCTCTCTCTGTCATGTGGAAGTGCATAGAGGTGTTGAAGACCCTACCTGCTATATGGGAATGTCCACAGAGGACAGCAGTAATGGTGATCATTGCCGAGTGGTCCCCATGTCCAGTCGGGGAGTGGAGCAGCTGACTGATTGCCCTGCTCAGTACCACCACGCAAGCTGGCCTGGCCCAGGGTCTGTTCTTGGTCACAATCTTTCACCGTCCTGTAAACACTGACTCTGCTGATCCCTCTGTGCCTGTGAATCTGGTGTAGCCACGGGCTCATCTGTGAGCCTGGCTGAGTTCCTTTCCTACTTTCTGCCTCTGTGTGTTGAGTTGAGCTCTTAGAGCTATCTCCTGTGGAGGAGGAGGAGGGAGGCAGGGCTTGGCAGAAGAAGGTGGGACTGCAGTGTGATCACTGTAGAGTCCGTCAGGGGTGCAGGAGCTGGGGTGGCCCTGGAGAGCTGTCCTGAAGGAAGGGGAGGGGCTAACCATTACACCTTTGTCTCCCTCACCCATATATTGGCCAGCTGTTGAAGTAGGCTGCCCCCAGTGTGTGATGTCTGATGAGGGGACCCACACTTCAGTAGGGCACACATAGCTAAGAGCTGACAGCCGCCCACCCAGCAAGATCTGGGGAATGAGAAGGACAGTCTCAGTACAGATGGAGTGTCCGGGTAGTCTGCAGTGCTCAGGAAGTTCACGATGGGCTCTGAGGCCTGGAGGGATACACTGTGATGTTTAATTTGAAGGGTCCCTCTGTCTGCATTGTGGGGACAGATTGCAGGAAGGCAAGACTGGCTGCAGAGAGGTGAGTTCTGAGGCTGTTTTCCTAAAGCATGGGACGTGGTGAAGGCTGGAATTAGGGGAGGTGTTGGGGTTGAGGAGGAAGAACAAGATAGTCAGACTGACTTTTCCTTATGAACCCCTTAATATTTCTGTCCCCAAAAGGCTTCTTTGGTCCCATTCTTGTTGCTTATTTCTCTGTGTCCAGAGTAGCTTTCTGTGTGTCTCCTTAGCTTTCATGGCTGATGAGAGCAGGCTTCATCTCCCCTCACAAACTCAAAGCCCCTGCTTAGTGACTTCTTTTCTCAACCTCCCATAGGCCCCCGCGATACCTCTGTGCCATCTGCTGTGCGTTGTTAAACCTCAGGACAGAATGTCCTTGTGCGATGACACTAGTGTGTGGTGTGTCAACATTTTTTCTCTCTATAGGACAAGTCTGGAAATTTGTGCAAATTTCCAGAGGGTGTTGAAGTTGAAACTACCTGGGTAAAAAGCACTCATCTGGCTAATTGTTACAGGGCTGCAGTATTTTAAAAACGTCGTGCTGGTTGCTTCTCCCCAAGACCGTTATGTGCCATTTCATTCAGCCAGGATTGAAATGTGTAAAACTGCCCTCAAAGACAGACACACAGGTAAGCTACATTTAATTTTTGCTCAGGGACTTTCTAATTTGAAAAGCAAAAGTAAATTCATGGAATTGACTGCCTATTGGGAACACCTGGGCTATAGGTTTAGTGCTGCATTTATCTTAGCTTAGTGACAGGACGAACATAGCTCATCTCGATGTTACTGTGCCAGATCCTTCCTTTGTGTAATAAACAGTCGCATGTTTATTAGATTATGAAACTTTTGTTCAGTCCTATTGTGTGCCAGCCACTGAAATTGATGACTGGGATGTATAATTCAATGAGACAGGCCCTGCCCTCAAGGGGCACATTGTCTAGTTGGAGCCTCGACAAGTAATAGCAATGAGAGTAAAATGTGATAAGTCAAAAAATAAAATAATGCCTAAGGCATTAAGGCAGCCCAGAAGTGGAACAGGGCATAGGACAGAGTCAGACGAGGATCCCTGGAGATGACAATGAGTTAGGTTTTAAAGGATAGGTAGGAATTTTCCAGACAATCAAGATGGATGCGGGCTGGCATTTGTGGTCTCCTTTGGTTAATTTGTTTGTTTTTTTTTTTAAACATGTTTTTAGCTTTTAATTTTGAAACAATTTTATACTCAAAAAATGTTGCAACAACAGTACAAAGAATTCCTGTATACGTTTCACTCTGATGCCCAATATTAGCGTCTTACATAACCATTGTACCATTATCAAAATTAGAAAATTAATACTGATTCAATATTGTTATCTAATTTATAGACCTTGTCTAAATTATGTCAGTGTCCACTAATGTCCCCTTTCTCTTCCAGAATCCAATCTAATTTGTTTATTTCTATGTCAGGCATATTGATTATTTTTTAAGTAAATAGTAGTTTTGTTATATTTTAAGGTACTATCAAAAAATAGTGTACCAAAGGCCCCAAGATTTGGTGCTAATATATAATTGGGTCTATTCCAAATTTTCCCTGGTATCTGGAAAATCCAACAGGAATTTTGAAGAAAAAATTTTTAAAAATTAGTTTTAATACATAAAATAGCATTGTGTTTTATACCATCTAGTATATGTAATGAAAAGTAACACAGGGCATATTCTAAAATGATTCTTTTTTTCTGATTAAAAACATTATAGAATATTTGAAAAAGTCAAACTCATTTACATAATTTATGATCCTTTGTAACTCCACCTCTATCACTACCTACTTTTCGTGTTCTTCTAGTCTGTCTCTTCATGTGTGTTCACGATAAACGTTATAATTTTGTGTCATGATTTGATTTAGAGTAATATAGTTATTTGTCCATGTTAACAAAATATCATAAATACAAACACATTTTAATAATTATAGACTATATGCATATACCATAATTTAATTAACAACTTCTCAATTACTGCACATAGAGAAGTGCAGTATTTGAGAAGTGCAGAACATTCCACTTGCTTCTGGACGGTTTCCTTTTTAGTTATTATGTGATGAAAGACTTTGCATGTGTAAACTTTTAATACATCTATGGTATTTCATTAAAATCGATTTCTAGTAGTGGTATTATTGGAGGAAAATGTTAATGAGTTACTACTCTTAAAGTTTTTTGCCAAATTCCCTTCTAAAATATTGATACCAGCAACACGTGTACTGTTAGAGTATATTAGTGCCTGCCTATCTCACTCTACTGTCTCTCAGATTAAATATTAATTTAAAGATATTTGCTTATAATTTTTCAGCCTGAATTTTTAAATATTGATGCTTTTTTATGTATATTTTTAATCCATTTTTAAATATTTTCTAATTGCCCATGGGACATCATTATATGCTAAGACCTGTGACAATAAATAGTCAATGATCTGGTTTTCAGTTCAGACTTGACTAAACATAGCTGTGGTCAATAGACAGCCAAACTGTTTCTTTGTGCAGGGATTTGCTAATTTTCCTTGCCTGCTTTCTTGTCTCCCTGACATAGAGAAGTATTTTTGTTGACATTTCAGCCTTGGTAAAGGCTTAAGAACAGAGTTCAACAACTATGGTCCACAAGCCAAATTCAACCCACCTCTCATTTTGTAAATAAAGTTTTATTGAAACATAGCCACACCCATCATTTACATATTGTATATGGCTGCTTTCACGCTAGAATTCAGAATTATGTTGAGTAGTTACACTGCACGTCCTGGAAAGCCTTAAATATTTACAGAGAAAGTCTGACAACTCCTGCTCTAGCATAGCAAATTGTATTTATTATGGGCCGGGCACAATTCATGCGCTTTGCTTATCTTATCTGATATTCACAATGGCCATTTAAGGAAAAGGGAGTGTATCTTCAAAGGATATTAATATATGACTTAAATTGATTAATCATCCTGTTTGTCATCTTAAGAAAAAATCGACCTCTCTTTTGTTAAACTTACATTTTCTGTTACATTTTTACATGGACATCAAAGAAGTGTGGCTTAATTGGTGAGTTAAACAGATTGGGAGTCTTGATACGAAGTTTAGTTTATACGTGATTATCACTTTTTTTTTTCTGGAAGAAGTACCAATATTTTTATTTTTCAAAAATTCTGAAATAAAATACCTCTCAACCTCTCTGACTTCACGTAACCTTCCAATTTATTCTCTACATTGTCATGTAGATAATTTGCTCCTATCCCAAAAGTCCATCAATTTAAAAACAGTGCTGTATTTGAGAAAACATATAAGAGTTTGCTATAAATGTTAAAAAATATACCAATGATTGCCTCCAGGGCTTATGAAACCAATCAAGGTCTCAGCAGAAAATGATCTGGTTGAGTAATCACTACATTTTGAGTGACTTTTTTCTTCAAATAAATGACCTTCTGACCTTTATTGCATATACAATTTAAACAAATTATGGTATTTGTGTAACAATATATGCTTCTATTTCCATTTATTGGCAACATTTATTCATTATTCTTGTTATTACATAATATTCACATACATCATTTAAAAAATATTATTACGTAGTGTTCATAAACATCATTTTAAAGGAGCGCAGAATTGTTTAGCCCACAAAGCATGGTTTACTTAACTATTCCTCTGATGCTGAATTTTGGCTGACCTGCATTTTCCCTTGGAAGGACTATTTCATGCATAAAATTACTGTGGCATAACCTCACATCATATTATTGCCTGTTGTAATGACCGCTACTCTAAGACATTAATGGGCTCTTGGGAATGACCATACCATTTGTTTTAACCCCAAATTCTTTTTAGCTGAATTGACATGGCTACAACGAAATCCCTAATTATTTCAATTTCACGTTTCAATTCCCTTTACCTCAAAGCCCCTACCAAGACCCTAAGAAGAGGGGGGAAAAGAAACACCCCCAAATACATACCCCATGCATGATGGGGGGTCCAGCTGTCCATCCCAGTCTGGGAAAGCAGACCTCTAAGTACTCTCCCCTGCTGATAACTGGAGGGAAAAGGAAAACGGTGTTGAGTTCCTTCACGTGGCATGAGAGAGTGTCCAGAGTGAGGCTGTGGACTGTTAAACTCAGAATAAGCTCTCTTTCATCATCCAAAATGACTGCTCTACTGGCTTTGTAAAACAGACCCGGTTGTTTGGAGTGGGTACCCAGAAGCTTACCTGACTTACAACTTCCAATTACTGTCTCCCCAGTTGGTCAAAAGTAAAATATCCCAGCTCTCAGGATCATTCCAGAAAGTGTCTGTCAATGATATAAAAGTTGTCATAAACAGTTTTTCAGAAAAGAAGAACACAGGGCTAGGAGATATGAATCGTAGATCCAGGTGTGCAAATTTATCTATTGTTCAGCAATTCAATTGCACTGCATGGCTCCAAGACCTCCATGGCCTGATGCAAAATTGCAACTGTGTCACTTTCAGGTGGAAACAGTCAATTCAGACTAACAATTGTAAAAAGAAAACAAACCAACATAAAGAAAACTGCATTCTCCTTCTTTGGAATCAGAGGAGTCGGGTGAAATGCCACGTGGCTTGCATTATGCATGACATCAGAAAATGTCTGCTTCCAATTCTCTATTGAGCTGTGTTTCCAACCCCCAAGATCCCCTGAAATAGAACCTGAAACGCTGAGGGTCCTCTCTGGTGTCGGCCTCCTTCTCTGCTACCCTGCTAGGAGGTACAGCTATTATTGAGAAACACGAACACCGCTATCATAACTTCTGGTGCGTGGGTTCATAAAGCCGCTATTAGGAATCCCCTTCTGACTTCTGGCTATTGTAATCTAACTAGAAAAAGAGAACTTTGATTTTATTTCATATTTATTTCACTAACATTAGGAAGAGATTGGAAACTGTTGTATAACAGGTCTGCCCAGGAACAGAATTTCGACACACATCCAGTGATGTTCTCTAGATTCCACTGCTAATTTCTGCACCAGTTTCATGTCCTTCTTCCCCCCTTTACAGGGCCAGTTTATGCAGAAATGATCAACAACCTCCTGGGCCCTCTGGTTGAAGCCAAGGACTGCACTTTAATCCGACACAACGTGTTCCACGCCCTGCCCAACACTGCCAACACCCTGATCGGCCGAGCCGCTCACATCGCTGTGCTGGATTCAGAACTCTTCCTGGAGAAGTTTTTCTTGGTGGCAGGACTCAACTACTTCAAGTAGTGGCTTTGAGGGAGCAGGTCTTTGGTAATGCTTACGATCGGTGGAGAGCTTTAGCTGAGACCTGCTTTTACAGACCTCACCATTTCAGAATGAAGCTTCAACAGCATTGGGGGATGGAGGCTCGGGTGGAACCTGACATGAGAGGTGCTTTTGTTTTGGAGATTGGAGAAAGCTGAGCAAATAGACTAGATGACAACAAACTTTGCTTGAATTTGTATAGTTACCTGGAGTGTCATTCAAGATGTTTTCTAGGAAAAATATGAGAGAATAAACAGAATACTTGGGAGTTGGTGAGCTCCCCTTGCTAGCCACTACTGGCTTACTGAGAGATTACTCCAATTTAACTAGACTTGCCGAATATGTTACTAGCTTATAGCTTTATCATTTCTGATTAAGTGCACACAAGCATTTCAGAACTCAGGTTAATCTCTGTGCAGAAGTGGAACATATTTGTGTAAATAGAATCCTCAATAGATTCAAATGTGTCAGTTGTTCAAGAAAATGTGATGCCCATATTCATATTCTCTCTTCATGTTTTCTAAACAAGGGAGCAAGGAATGCGTTACAAATCCCAGTTCTATTTCATAACAGCAGTGAGCAGGGTGACTTAAGGTAAAGAAGGATAAAGGCGACACTATTGGTAAATACAAGTTTGTTACAAAGAAACATGACTCTAGGAACATACTGAACTATGAATAGTTGCTCCACCTGCTTCCCCAGACTTCTTCTATGCAGAGCCCTGATCCACAAATTATTTTAGTGATTGCTTACATCTTTGTCTGTAGTAGGGAACACTGAGTGAGACTAACCTAGCAGAAGGGGGCACTGAGATGAATGCACACACATGTGAAGCTCCTGCTGATACACTTCCAAAGACATGCTATGTTAGCATTCGATGCAATTGCAAAAAATTAAAACCATTAACGTGGCCAGCTGCTTCTCCTCTCCATGGAAGGAGGAAAACATCTAAATGGAGGAGGGCTGGATTAAAACCTCAGGGGAGCTCTAAGAAGGGTGCTGGCTATCTTTCAATAGAAATGTCTTCTTGCCTTAGGAAAATAAAGGGCTAGGAAAGGTCACTGCGTTGATAAAAACCAATAGATGACAGGGACAAAAGTGAGATCAGATAGGAGGAGAGCAACCAGACTGAAGACTCAACATAAGCTGTCATTGGTAAGTGACTCAAAGGGGAGTTTTGAAAATTACCAGGATGTTTAATAGTCAGATCTCAAAGACTGAGTATGTTGTACGGGCTAAAGGAAGCCTAAAGAATCATTTCGTTGTATGGAAGAGATGAATGAACCTGGACAGTAGGGATAAATAAGACAGGAGCCTAATCTTTTGGAGATGAAAGCTCCTGCTTCTGCAAAAATCCCTTCTGAAGTGTGGAAACGCATCTAGGACCAGGGTTCTCAACAACTAGACCATGACTCTAGGTCACTGATGCCATGGTAACAAAACCAAGTAAATCTAAGCTCATCTGAGAATTTTAGATCCTCTTATATTAAAAATATGACTTTGAAAAATAAAAGCAGACCATGGGAATTAGTCCAGATGGGCAGCTTTGCAGGAGTGTAGACATGTGGTATTCTGTTTAAGAAAGAGAGGGTCATTGAGGGAGAGTCGAATGTCTTGCAAAGGCAGACTTCCACACAATGGATTTAGGGTTTCTCAGTGAGTCCTTTCTAAATGCTTGTTATATCCTGGTCATAATGCATATGGGTTCACTGAGTCCTCTGGTCACTTTCCATTGGGAATTTTTGTCTGATCTTCCGAATCAGAGCTGGGCATAGACTCTGGTTCTTCATGAGGAGTGCTGTATTTGCTCTGTAACCTGGGAGACATTTGTTCCCTAGTCTTGCAGCACATGGTATTGTGTTTCCTGACCTAGGCAAGTGCCCATGCTCAGTACAGAACCATAAGCTGGTAGCAGCTTCTCCTTTCTGGCCAACTGATGGGCCCTGTCCCTCTGATGAGTGCATTTCATGTTGTGTTTCCAATTTTCATCAGCAATGTTCGTCATTCCCTGGTCCTTTGAAAGACTGTGTAGCCCGCGGTTATGGAGCCGGGATGAATCTGATGATCATCATCTTCTCCAATAACCAGATGCCATTTTTAACTTCAATATGCTGTCTGGACATAGTGAGAACTAATGGCAATAAACGTCCAGCTGCATGGTGCACCTCTTTTTTATAGGGGTGCTCTGCTGTCTTTGTAAACCCTCTCTGGCCTCTGAGCATCTATTATAATTGTGTAGAAAGTACATCTCTATATTGTAAATAAGAGTGTCGAGTGTTGCGTGTCATGCCTCATTTGAAAAGGCTTTTTTATGTCTCTTTCTATTGAAATATAGATATCGAATATATATATATACATAAAATATATATAAATATATATTATGTAAAACAGGGACATTCTATTACTGATTGTAAAAATTATAAACAAAATGCCTGCCAAGATAATGGTCTTGTATGTCTTCATTCTCTGCGTAATTTTTGTTTTTGTTTTTATGATTTGTTGTTTCCCAAAATGAGTTAGAAATAAAAATGCCCAATATTGAGATTAATTGGAATTTGTTGTTTATAAGCCAAATAAATCCAGGGAAGCAGATATGAACCCAAAGTCATCTTGTAGCAAAACAAATACCCCAATGGCAGTTTGAAAGCAGAGGGAGTGCTGTGAACCTGAAAGAAGGTGAAGATAGAAAAGCCCCCTGTTGGCTTCTACAATTCACAGGTATCTACTGAGCAGCTTCCATCCATCTGTGCCAGATGGGAGCACAGAGGTAAAATGCACAGTCCATGCTGACCAGGAACTCCAGGGAGATCCAGTCTTATCATCACAATGGGATATAACAAAAGCGCTAAGGAAGGCCGGGGCTGGTGCTCCTTGGTCCTAGGTATCCACTCCTTATTGCCTGGGGAAGGCCAGGAAGGAAGCGTTGAGAGTGAGACATGAAAGGTGAGACTATTTACCTTGCACAGCCCGTCACCCCAGTGTGCACTCTTCCATTATATCATTCATTCATTCATCTGGCGAGTTTGTCTTGAGGACCTACTCTGTGCCAGGGATGGATTGGTAAAACTTAGTAGCTTAACATCTAGCAAGGAACACAGCTGATCAAATGGGAAATCGAAGTAGGTGGCCCCACAGAAGGGGTATGGTTCTGTGTGTGCTCAGAGCAGGGGCATCCACCTACAGCAGGGATGTGGGGTAGAGATGGTCAGGAAAGGCCTTTGGGAGGGCTTGGTGTCTAAGCCGAGATCCGAAGGCTGAGTAGGAGCCGGCTCGGCGAAGGTGGGTTATGTGGATCCCTCCACGAGGGACAGAATGAGCAAAGGGCTTCAGGCGAGAGCTGAGGGCTGGGAACCTTTGACCGCTGCAAAGGCAGATGGAGAATATGTTTGAGCACAAAAGTAGCAAAACAGAGGTGTGAGAAATCAGCTGCCATGCAGGATTTTCTTCTTCTATCAGGAGGAAATTTCCATTGTTAACACTAGCAGGACAATTTCCACTTGGTAAGGAGAGCCCCAGGGAGACCAAGGCCTGCCCCTGCCATCATGTGTAGCTCCATGCTTCACCCTCTGCTAGAGATCTGATCCCTCCTGTCTTGGGAGAAGTCCAGCCACATCCTCCACCATCACTCATTTCTGAAATTTTCTTTTGAGAAGCATAGTAGACATGTCTGCTGGGCTTCTCATGGAGAAAAACTGTAACAAATGGCATTATATAAACAGGCTAAGAAGAGGGAATAGTCATTTGGTTAAATTTTTTTTTTTTAATGCATGGAAGCAATAAAGTGAAATTCTTATATTGGTATTTAAGGTGATCACACAAGCTGCTTTTGATCATAAAAATTTTATAAAGAAAGTTATTCCATCCTCAGCTTACAGTTAAGCAGTCTGCAGCCCCCACAAGCTTGGGGTAACTTAGTCAAAACTATAGTCCTTCCTTCGGCCACAAATGTTTCCTAATAGCCTGGCACAAGCCAGGTGTTGGTCGTAAAGCTAAAATAAAATAAAATAATCATCCCATCCTGATGGAGGGTATACATGCAAGGGGAAAGTAGACAGCAGAAAGTTATAGGCACAGTGAGTGTGGCCAAGCCCATGTCCAGAAGGAGCTTTGGGAGAAACCAATAGGCAGATCACCCGTGTAGTACATGAATAGCAAAGAACACATTATAAATAATAGCACATAACCAAGGTGTTTCTGTAAAGAAGACAAATAGCCTTTAAAAGGCTAGGAGGTGAACAAGTGTTCAGTTGGCTCTCGCTGTGTAAGATGATGGCATCTCTCTCTACGCACATGGCTACTTATTTGAAAGCTTGCATTCAGGTATTTGCAAGCTCCTGAATGTAATTGCTACTTTTTTTTCCCCATGCCATTAGCTTTGGTTTCACAGCATATATTTCTGAGCATTAGAAATAACCAGGGCTACTAGGGACAGTTGTGGGGGTCCTGTAAGAAAAAAGAAGTGTGGTCATGGCAAAGAACACATAGAACAACAATTACGCTTTCTGTTAATTTTCTCGCAAGGCACCCATCCCAATATAGCATTACACGCCAGCATCTGGATCGTTTTATTTCAATTGTTCACTCATTTGTTACATGTTTTATTGAACATCTATTTTGTGTTGGGTGCTGTACTAGGAAATCATGTCATCCTAGACACTAGAAGGATCTGGGGTAATGATAAAACTTAGTGTTTCACTTTTTTTTCTTTTTTTGAGACGGAGTCTGGATCCGTCACCAGGCTGGCGTGCAGTGGCACGATCCTGGCTCACTGCAACCTCCACCTCCCGGGTTCAAGTGATTCTCCTGCCTCAGCCTCCTGGGTAGCTGGGACTACAGGCGCATGCCACCACGCCCAGCTAATTTTTGTATTTTTACTAGAGACGGGGTTTCACCTTGTTTCCCAGGCTGGTCGCAAACTCCTGAGCTCAAGCAATCTGCCTGCCTTGGTCTTCCAAAGTGGTGGGATTACAGACGTGAGCCACCTCACCCGGCCATGTTTTACTTTTAACTGTTGGTGTCTAAAATAATGAATATCAGAATTGGAAGAGGAAAAATGGGCTGGTTCATATAGACTGTATCTGATGTCTATGTCCTGAACTGTGCATTTCCAGCTTCACTTGACCAGACAGGTCTTGATCTATATATGACAAAGCACGGTCATTGTGGTGACATTATATACAATATTGTGTATAGACACACACACACGCACACGCACATATACTTTCTAAATGAAGAGAAACCACCATGGAGATTTTTCAAACCCTTTAAGGTGGCTTTCTTGGGATTTCTGTGCTTTTTCCTCCCTTTCCTCCTTTATTTATCAATTTTACTTTTTTCTTTACTTGTTTCTAGCTTGATTTTCCGTGGCAACTGGGCAATTATGTGTGATGTTAATTAAGTTTCAGTAGAAAACACTATGGACAATTTGGAAAAGTGGAACTCTCCCCAGAGCTTTTTATGTTGAATGGAAATAATATAGTGTTCAATAATACAGAGTTTTCAGTGCACAAACCCTGTAATAATCCGTTTTAATTATTGGGAAAAGGATCCCAGTGACTTCTGTTACACAAGAGAAAGAGTAGAATATATAGAACTGAGCTTTTAGATCAAATGTAAATGTATGGGTGTTGCTGAATAGTGTTTTGTGAATCATTAAACCAGGTTATTTCTCTATATTTGATCTCTTTATGACCAAATTATAAAGACTGTGTGTATCATTGTTTCATAGATGTAGTTGTGATTACAGGACTTTAGAAAAACAGTCCTCAAACCTCAAACTTTGTGTCATCACAGAATCAGAAACTTTTACAACTAAAACAAATGTGGACTCTTGTCCATCTAACTTTTAACAAATGAAGAAGAAAAAAATGGAAATAATTTACAATATTCAAATTTGTTGGTTAGATTTTTGCATATATGGTTTCATTTAATCCCACACAACATATAAATGATGCTGGGAGAAGTCAAGTAACTTGCCTACAATTACACAGTTTAGCAGTGGTAGAGTCAAGATTTGAACTTCTAGCCTTCATTTTATCCTTTATTCTATGATTTTTCCAACCCAGAGAGTTACTTAATTGTAAAAGTCACATGTCTTGTGAAAATCAAAGCCAGATGTCAAGTCCACATCTCCTAAACCATAACCTTTTGAGCCTTCTATTATAATGTATTCTTATATGAGACATCTACATAACCAATAAATTAAACAGCAAGAAAAACTTAGTGACAAAGGTAGTTTTATAAAGCATTGTCAACAGTGTAGTTGGATGAACTGTTGCATTCTTTGCTGATCATCTATGTTTCTCAAGATTCTCTTTTCTCCTAGTAACCTGGAGTTCCTTTTCCAAAACCACACACCTTTCTTTCCACAGCTGTCCCAGGCCATGTTCTTCCTTCCATACATTATCTCCTTCTGCAACTCTCACGTTGCAGTGCCTGATCATATTCATCCAGGAGTCATTCCCTTTACCATAGGGTTTGAATCTACAATAAATAGTTCCTAGATTGCAGATTCCTGCTTCCGGATGAATTTGAGCTCAGTGCCTTGCCATCAGAGCTAGGTTTTCTCACGTTCCCATAAGCCCACTCTTTTCTCATTTCTCATCACATTTTTATCTGTGTCTCTATAGATCTCTCACATACGAATATTTTTTCCTCAAGGGCAGAAACCATGTCTAATTCTTCCAGTACACCTGATCCTGCACACGCTGCCTGGCACAGAGTGGGTGTTCAATGTGTCTTTGCTGAAAGGGTCAGTCCTTTGAAAGCTCATGTTTTCTTTCCAGCCCCTCATGTCATCCACAGCAACTGTTGCTAATGCAGAGTTTGACATTGGCTCGTGTTTACTCTCTAAGCTTCTCAATTTGCAAGAGAAGAGGAGTTTCTTCAGACATCACAGTGGAATTTTGTGTAGTGGGAAGCATCATTCTATCTTTAGGCCTCAGTTTCCTTGGAAAGGCTTGGAAATACCTAATTGAAAGGTAGTTCAGGGGTGCAAACAACATAGGAAAAGTAGAGATCTGGAACAATGCCTTTTACAGAGTGAGCATTGAAAAGCTTGGTGAGTGGCTTGGGAATGTTTTATAGCAAAAGGTTGGTTATAGGGAAGTATCTTTGAAATAAACACATTAAGAGATTTCTTACATGGCTTTAAAGTGATTCATACATGATGGCTTAAGGAAGATTACTTGGTTTGAAACTTTAGCCTTAAGCTTCCATCAGAACATTCCACTGTGACTCCACAAGCTTCCAGACTGGATGTTTTCAGGTCTATTCAGTGCATTATTGAATGATCTATGTCATAAAACTATTTTTCTGTTTAGGGTATATTGTACACCATTGTTGAGAGTTGAGGAAAGGCTGCAGCTTGACACATAGCTGAGAGCAGTATTACATCTAATTTAAGGTGTTTGAAAAATTTAATTCTGTAAATGTCACTCAGAATCCTTTGTATTGCATCAAACTGCAAAGACATATTGAAATGTCCTTTAGCCCAAGGTTAAACTTATTGCATATGGCAAAATACCCTGCTTATTTTTCTTGCCCTGAGAAAGAAAATTGAATAATAATCAAGGTGCATCTGATAACCTATTCCTATATCTTTGCATATATGTATATACACACACACACATATATTTCCTTTTAAATAGTAGACTTCACTTGATCCCCAAATGCTATCTTCTCTACATACAACTTAACATGAAAGTCTGTGATTTGATTTTCATTTACAATTTTCCCATAACTCATATTAAATACATTTAGTTTTTAAAACGTTTAGTCTCTGCTTAGCTCTGTGCTAAGCATTGGTGGTTACAGAAATTAATTAGATGTGACTTTGCTATTCAAGAATTTATAATCTAGTTGGGGGAGAGGATGGCTGCATTCATAGTGCAGGATAGATTAATGAGGCAAGAGAGCAAGCGGGAAACGTTGAGACTAATATCATCCTGATATCGATAAAAGCAAATCACATCCCTGGTATTGGGGTTTGGGCTTCTCATCTGGGTCTGGAAGCAGAAATCCAGTCCAGATGCGATGCTGCCATGACATCAGCCACACCATTCGTGTAGGATTTCAATGCTCCATTGGGCCATCCCTAGATCAGTGCCAAGATAGGGAATGTATAAAAACAGAAGGTGACAGGGGCAGATTACAAACCAGTTTGTCAAGAAGCACCTCCCCCTGTCTGTAATACAAAGTCTGGATACTCAGTAAACAACCTTTACATTTTTCCAAATTAATAGACAAAACCAGATTATTGAATAAATAAAAGGCACACCAATAGTGTCCATAAGCATGCCCATGCTTAGACTTGGCCAAGGGGACCAGCCTGTGGCTTCTGTTTATTGATCACACAGGGCAGGGCTGTGTAATTTCTATTATTTTATTTTTATTTTCAAATGTGACCTCCTACATTGTAGAAGGCAAAGAGAGGCAGGGTCTTTTGTCATGGTCTCTTTATCTGAAAAAGAAACTGAATATATAGCTTGATGCCACTGTGAATCCTAATGTGTATTCTGGTGACAATATCTGTATACAATAATTACAATCTCCTGCACTCTTGCAAATTGTCTGTAAAACAGCCACCATAGTAATTACAAAGTCATTAGTGCCAATACAATTCTACTATTTTTCTACATGTGTTTTTTGGTTGGCATTTTGTGTAACTTGTGATGTGTATTAGTGACAAACAACAATAATAAAAGACAATCCTTTGACTTTCTTTTGCCAAGACTTTGTGTTTATGGAATGCACAGTAGCCACTCGAGGAGTGCAGTCAGGGCTGAAGGAGTTATTTCAACATTTCGTCAGAGGATACATGGCACATGGCTGTTATTTTTGGGAGGCACCCTTTAGAAAGGACCTGGGGTATCCTGACTTTTTAATGATCGCCATTCTAACTGGTAGCAAAGACTTGGAACCAACCCAAATGTCCAACAATGATTGATAGACTGGATTAAGAAAATATGGCACATATACAACATGGAATACTATGCAGCCATAAAAAATGATGAGTTCATGTCCTTTGTAGGGACATGGATGAAGCTGGAAACCATCATTCTCAGCAAACTATCGCAAGGACAAAAAAACAAACACCGCAAGTTCTCAATCATAGGTGGGAATTGAACAATGAGAACACTTGGACACAGGAATGAGAACATCACACACCGGGGCCTGTTGTGGGGTCGGGGGAGGGGGAGGGATAGCATTAGGAGGTATACCTAATGTAAATGATGAGTTAATGGGTGCAGCACACCAACATGGCACATGTATACATATGTAACAAACCTGCACGTTGTGCACATGTACCCTAGAACTTAAAGTATAATAAATATAAATAAATAAATAAATATATGTGTGTGTATATATATGTGTGTATACATATATGTGTATATATATATGTGTGTATACATATATGTGTATATATATGTGTGTATATATATATGTGTATATATATGTGTATATATATGTGTGTGTATATATATGTGTGTGTATATATATATATGTGTGTGTGTGTGTGTGTGTATATATATATATATCTATATAGAAAGGATCTGGGGTATCCTGGAGTGGCTGACAGAATCGGAGAGAACTCGTAACCGGACACTTGGAGGATTGGGTCAGGGAATGGGATGTGTCATTTAGTAAACTAAAGACCTGGTCTTCATCTCTATATTCAGTGCACCCTGATTACTCGGAGTTTCTAACAATCAAAGTTGCTCATCCAAAGTGCACCTGGAAGAATAGGCTCTGGTCTCTAGATAGTGGCTTTGCTGAATGTGTCTAGTTGACTGGAAGAAGCACGCAATGGGAATGTCTAATACATTGTTTCCTGCTGTCCTGAAAGGCCAGTCATGATGAGCATCTGTCCACTGCCCATTTCCAATAGAAACCACCCATGATTACAACCCCTGCTAGGAAAGGAGGCCCTGGGCTATTCTGTCTGTTCCTGTGGCAGGGTGTCTACATCACTTGACCCTACCTCCACTGACTGTAGCTCATAGGACCAGGGATGGATAACTGAGCTATGCGGAGAGCTTCCATAGACCAGTCAATGACCTGTGATAGACAGACAGGTAGAACAGGAATGGAGAAAACTGGCCACACTCTTAAGGATATCTCCAGAAGCTAAACTGGAGAATGCAGTGAGCATCAAGTTTGTGTAGTAGGAGGAGCAAAAGGTAATCAATCTGAACATGTGTCTGAGTCACTGTCAAGTGGAAGCAGGGAGCTAGTGAGAGGTGGCTCCGACTGCAGAGGGGGCAATGAGGTGACTGGCCCCTGCAGCTTCCTTAGATCCCTAACTTCTGTCTCTGTGAGATCACGAGAAACCATAGTCCTGTGTCTTCTCAGTGGCACCAAGGATTTTGTATCTGAGTGATATGTAGGGTTCTCGAACAAGGAGAGTTCAAAATCATGTGAATTACAGTAAAAGGTGGTAGCTCAAACTGTCTGTTTAAACACATATACTTACCCATTTTAAGTTTTTTTCTTTTTCTTTTTTTTTAAATTTATTTTTTTATTATACTTTAAGTTTTAGGGTACACGTGCACATTGTGCAGGTTAGTTACATACGTATACATGCGCCATGCTGGTGTGCTGCACCCACTAACTCGTCATCTAGCATTAGGTATATCTCCCAATGCTATCCCTCCCCCCTCCCCCCACCCCACAACAGTCCCCAGAGTGTGATATTCCCCTTCCTGTGTCCATGTGATCTCATTGTTCAATTCCCACCTACGAGTGAGAATATGCGGTGTTTGGTTTTTTGTTCTTGCGATAGTTTACTGAGAATGATGGTTTCCAGCTTCATCCATGTCCCTACAAATGACAAGAACTCGTCATTTTTTGTGGCTGCATAGTATTCCATGGTGTATATGTGCCACATTTTCTTAATCCAGTCTATCATTGTTGGACATTTGGGTTGGTTTCAAGTTTTTGCTATTGTGAATAATGCCGCAATAAACATACGTGTGCATGTGTCTTTATAGCAGCATGATTTATAGTCCTTTGGGTATATACCCAGTAATGGGATGGCTGGGTCAAACAGTATTTCTAGTTCCAGATCCCTGGGGAATCGCCACACTGACTTCCACAATGATTGAACTAGTTTACAGTCCTACCAACAGTGTAAAAGTGTTCCTATTTCTCCACATCCTCTCCAGCACCTGTTGTTTCCTGACTTTTTAATGATTGCCATTCTAACTGGTGTGAGATGGTATCTCATTGTGGTTTTGATTTGCATTTCTTGGATGGCCAGTGATGATGAGCATTTTTTCATGTGTCTTTTGGCTGCATAAATGTCTTCTTTTGAGAAGCGTCTGTTCATGTCCTTCGCCCACTTTTTGATGGGGTTGTTTGATTTTTTCTTGTAAATTTGTTTGAGTTCATTGTAGATTCTGGATATTAGCCCTTTGTCACATGAGTAGGTTGCGAAAATTTTCTCCCATTTTGTAGGTTGCCTGTTCACTCTGATGGTAGTTTCTCTTGCTGTGCAGAAGCTCGTTAGTTTAATTAGATCCCATTTGTCAATTTTGTCTTTTGTTGCCATTGCTTTTGGTGTTTTAGTCATGAAGTCCTTGCCCATGCCTATGTCCTGAATGGTATTGCCTAGGTTTTCTTCTAGGGTTTTTATGGTTTTAGGTCGAACGTTTAAGTCTTTAATCCATCTTGAATTGACTTTTGTATAAGGTGTAAGGAAGGGATCCAGTTTCAGCTTTCTACATATGGCTAGCCAGTTTTCCCAGCACCATTTATTAAATAGGGAATCATTTCCCCAATGCTTGTTTTTCTCAGGTTTGTCAAAGATCAGATAGTTGTAGATATGTGGCATTATTTCTGAGGGCTCTGTTCTGTTCCATTGATCTATATCTCTGTTTTGGTACCAGTACCATGCTGTTTTGGTTACTGTAGCCTTGTAGTATAGTTTGAAGTCAGGTAGTGTGATGCCTCCAGCTTTGTTCTTTTGGCTTAGGATTGACTTGGTGATGCGGGCTCTTTTTTGGTTCCCTATGAACTTTAAAGTAGTTTCTTCCAATTCTGTGAAGAAAGGCATTGGTAGCTTGATGGGGATGGCATTGAATCTGTAAATTACCTTGGGCGGTATGGCCATTTTCATGATATTGATTCTTCCTACTCATGAGCATGGAATGTTCTTCCATTTGTTTGTATCCTCTTTTATTTCCTTGAGCAGTGGTTTGTAGTTCTCCTTGAAGATGTCCTTCACATCCCTTGTAAGTTGGATTCCTAGGTATTTTATTCTCTTTGAAGCAATTGTGAATGGGAGTTCACTCATGATTTGGCTCTCTTTTTGTCTGTTGTTGGTGTATAGGAATGCTTGTGATTTTTGCACATTGATTTTGTATCCTGAGACTTTGCTGAAGTTGCTTATCAGCTTAAGGAGATTTTGGGCTGAGACAATGGGGTTTTCTAGATATACAATCATGTTATCTGCAAAGAGGGACAATTTGACTTCCTCTTTTCCTAATTGAATACCCTTTATTTCCTTCTCCTGCCTAATTGCCCTGGCCAGAACTTCCAACACTATGTTGAATAGGAGTGGTGAGACAGGGCATCCCTGTCTTGTGCCAGTTTTCAAAGGGAATGCTTCCAGTTTTTGCCCATTCAGTATGATATTGGCTGTGGGTTTGTCACAGATAGCTCTTATTATTTTGAAATATGTCCTATCAATACCTAATTTATTGAGAGTTTTTAGCATGAAGCGTTGTTGAATTTTGTCAAAGGCCTTTTCTGCATCTATGGAGATAATCATGTGGTTTTTGTCTTTGGCTCTGTTTATGTGCTGGATTACATTTATTGATTTGCATATATTGAACCAGCCTTGCATCCCAGGGATGAAGCCCACTTGATCATGGTGGATAAGCTTTTTGATATGCTGCTGGATTCAGTTTGCCAGTATTTTATTGAGGATTTTTGCATCAATGTTCATCAAGGATATTGGTCTAAAATTCTCTTTTTTGGTTGTGTCTCTGCCCGGCTTTGGTATCAGAATGATGCTGGCCTCATAAAATGAGTTAGGGAGGATTCCCTCTTTTTCTATTGATTGGAATAGTTTCAGAAGGAATGGTACCAGTTCCTCCTTGTACCTCTGGTAGAATTCGGCTGTGAATCCATCTGGTCCTGGACTCTTTTTGGTTGGTAAGCTATTGATTATTGCCACAATTTCAGATCCTGTTATTGGTCTATTCAGAGATTCAACTTATTCCTGGTTTAGTCTTGGGAGAGTGTATGTGTCAAGGAATTTATCCATTTCTTCTAGATTTTCTAGTTTATTTGCGTAGAGGTGTTTGTAGTATTCTCTGATGGTAGTTTTTATTTCTGTGGGATCGGTGGTGATATCCCCTTTATCACTTTTATTGTGTCTATTTGATTCTTCTCTCTTTTTTTCTTTATTAGTCTTGCTAGCGGTGTATCAATTTTGTTGATCCTTTCAAAAAACCAGCTCCTGGATTCATTAATTTTTTGAAGGGTTTTTTGTGTCTCTATTTCCTTCAGTTCTGCTCTGATTTTAGTTATTTCTTGCCTTCTGCTAGCTTTTGAATGTGTTTGCTCTTGCTTTTCTAGTTCTTTTAATTGTGATGTTAGGGTGTCAATTTTGGATCTTTCCTGCTTTCTCTTGTGGGCATTTAGTGCTATAAATTTCCCTCTACACACTGCTTTGAATGTGTCCCAGAGATTCTAGTATGTTGTGTCTTTGTTCTCGTTGGCTTCAAAGAACATCTTTATTTCTGCCTTCATTTCGTTATGTACCCAGTAGTCATTCAGGATCAGGTTGTTCAGTTTCCACGTAGTTGAGCAGTTTTGAGTGAGTTTCTTAATCCTGAGTTCTAGTTTGATTGCACTGTGGGCTGAGAGATAGTTTGTTATAATGTCTGTTCTTTTACGTTTGCTGAGGAGAGCTTTACTTCCAAGTATGTGGTCAATTTTGGAATAGGTGTGGTGTGGTGCTGAAAACAATGTATATTCTGTTGATTTGGGGTGGAGAGTTCTGCAGATGTCTATTAGGTCCTCTTGGTGCAGAGCTGAGTTCAATTCCTGGGTATCCTTGTTAACTTTCTGTCTTGTTGATCTGTCTAATGTTGACAGTGGGGTGTTAAAGTCTCCCATTATTAATGTGTGGGAGTCTAAGTCTCTTTGTAGGTCACTCAGGACTTGCTTTATGAATCTGGGTGCTCCTGTATTGGGTGCATATCTATTTAGGATAGTTAGCTCTTCTTGTTGAATTGATCCCTTTACCATTATGTAATGGCCTTCTTTGTCTCTTTTGATCTTTGTTGGTTTAAAGTCTGTTTTATCAGAGACTAGGATTGCAACCCCTGCCTTTTTTTGTTTTCCATTTGCTTGGTAGATCTTCCTCCATCCCTTTATTTTGAGCCTATGTGTGTCCCTGCACATGAGATGGGTTTCCTGAATACAGCACACTGATGGGTCTTGACTCTTTATCCAATTTGCCAGTCTGTGTCTTTTAATTGGAGCATTTAGTCCATTTACATTTAAAGTTAATAGTGTTATGTGTGAATTTGATCCTGTCATTACGATGTTAGCTGGTTATTTTGCTCGTTAGTTGATGCATTTTCTTCCTAGTCTCGATGGTCTTTACATTTTGGCATGATTTTGCAGCGGCTGGTACCGGTTGTTCCTTTCCATGTTTAGCGCTTCCTTCAGGAGCTCTTTTAGGGCAGGCCTGGTGGTGACAAAATCTCTCAGCATTTGCTTGTCTGTAAAGTATTTTATTTGTCCTTCACTTATGAAGCTTAGTTTGGCTGGATATGAAATTCTGGGTTGAAAATTCTTTTCTTTAAGAATGTTGAATATTGGTCCCCAGTCTCTTCTGGCTTGTAGGGTTTCTGCTGAGAGATCCACTGTTAGTCTGATGGGCTTCCCTTTGTGGGTAACCCAACCTTTCTCTCTGGCTGCCCTTAACATTTTTTCCTTCATTTCAACTTTGGTGAATCTGACAATTATGTGTCTTGGAGTTGCTCTTCTCGAGGAGTATCTTTGTGGCGTTCTCTGTATTTCCTGAATCTGAATGTTGGCCTGCCTTGCTAGATGGGGGAAATTCTCCTGGATAATATCCTGCAGAGTGTTTTCCAACTTGGTTCTATTCTCCCCATCACTTTCAGGTACACCAGTCAGACATAGATTTGGTCTTTTCACATAGTCCCATATTTCTTCGAGGCTTTGCTCATTTCTTTTTATTCTTTTTTCTCTAAACTTTCCTTCTCGCTTCATTTCATTCATTTCATCTTCTATGGCTGATACCCTTTCTTCCAGTTGATCGCATCGGCTCCTGAGGCTTCTGCATTCTTCACGTAGTTCTTGAGCCTTGGTTTTCAGCTCCATCAGCTCCTTTAAGCACTTCTCTGTATTGGTTATTCTAGTTATACATTCTTCTAAATTTTTTTCAAAGTTTTCAACTTCTTTGCCTTTGGTTTGAATGTCCTCCCGTAGCTCAGAGTAATTTGATCGTCTGAAGCCTTCTTCTCTCAGCTCGTCAAAGTCATTCTCTGTCCAGCTTTGTTCTGTTGCTGGTGAGGAGCTGCGTTCCTTTGGAGGAGGAGAGGCGCTCTGATTTTTAGAGTTTCCAGTTTTTCTGCTCTGTTTTTTCCCCATCTTTGTGGTTTTATCTACTTTTGGTTTTTGATGATGGTGATGTACAGATGGGTTTTTGGTGTGGATGTCCTTTCTGTTTGTTAGTTTTCCTTCTAACAGACAGGACCCTCAGCTGCAGGTCTGTTGGAGTACCCTGCAGTGTGAGGTGTCAGTGTGCCCCTGCTGGAGGGTGCCTCCCATTTAGGCTGCTCGGGGGCCCGGGGTCAGGGACCCACTTGAGGAGGCAGTCTGCCCGTTCTCAGATCTCCAGCTGCATGCTGGGAGAACCCCTGCTCTCTTCAAAGCTGTCAGACAGGGACATTTAAGTCTGCAGAAGTTACTGCTGTCTTTTTGTTTGTCTGTGCCCTGCCCCCAGAGGTGGAGCCTACAGAGGCAGGCAGGCCTCCTTGAGCTGTGGTGGGCTCCACCCAGTTGGAGCTTCCCGGCTGCTTTGTTTACCTAAGCAAGCCTGGGCAATGGTGGGCGCCCTTCTCCCAGCCTCGCTGCCGCCTTGCAGTTTGATCTCAGACTGCTGTGCTAGCAATCAGCGAGACTCCGTGGGGTAGGACCCTCCCAGCCAGGTGCGGGATATAATCTCGTGGTGCACCATTTTTTAAGCCCGTCGGAAAAGCGCAGTATTCGGGTGGGAGTGACCCGATTTTCCAGGTGCCGTCCATCACCCCTTTCTTTGATTAGGAAAGGGAACTCCCTGATCCCTTGGGCTTCCCGAGTGAGGCAATGCCTCGCCCTGCTTTGGCTCGCGCATGGTGCATGCACCCACTGACCTGCGCCCACTGTCTGGCACTCCCTAGTGAGATGAACCCGGTACCTCAGATGGAAATGCAGAAATCACCCGTCTTCTGCGACACTCAGGCTGGGAGCTGTAGACTGGAGCTGTTCCTATTCGGCCATCTTGGCTCCTCCCAACTTAAGTTTTTTTTAAGCCTTTTACATACGTGTTTCAATCTAGTTTGTGAAATAGAGAAGGCAAATATTGTTTCCCCAAATTTAGACAGAGACAATCTGAGATTCAGGGAAGCTTAGGAAATCAATCCCCTATTTCCAAGACAATTATAGACAAAAAGACTTAAAGGTGGCTCTAATCTTATCCAAATATTTTGAGAGTCTACAGAACCTGAAATTGATGTATAAAGTGCTGCATAAAGACACACTGTGCTGTCATCACAGGTGACAAATGATGCATGTGCTGATTCTCCTCTTAGGTCCTTACCAAGCTCTGTGAGCCAAGCCCCTCTGATGGGTGAGGTGCAGAGTTTAAGTGTTTGACCAAGATTGTGTTACCAGTAAATGGACAACACCAGCATTCCCTCTCCAATCTTCTCTCTAGGTCTAGTAGTGTTTTCCGTTCAAATGTTCATGGAGATGCAGTCGAAGTTACTTTTATAGTGGCTGCTGCCTACAAACAGCATCCCCAGGGAAGGACAATAGGTCTTGATGGGGAAGTAGGAGGGCCCTAAGCACCGAGTGCATGGAGGGCAGATGTGGGGGACACTTTGAACCAATTCCACAATTTGCCTCAGGTCTTCTGTTTTAGAAATCCTTAAGTCACTGAGTAAACGTGACATGCAAGGATGTGTGCAGGGGCAAAGAGGTGCAAGACAGCAGGCCAGGCACTTTCTTAATCCTACAAGCCAGTGTCGTGATCCACATCTTACAGCTGAGGGGATTGTGCTCCAGCAACTGGAGTTCACAATGGAGCTTGGGTTGATCTCTGAGGCTCTTCATCTTCCCTACATCATTGTCAGCAAGACCTGGATTCAACTGACCCCTTGTAACTTCTCCCACCTAATCTACCTCACTCTCCTGTGCCCCTCCTACTTCCTCTTCATCTTCTCCTGTCCAGGCATGGAGTTTGTTTGCTGGTCCTTGAGCACCTGAGCATGCTACTGCCTCAAGGCATTTTCACGGCAGTTCCCTCTCCTGGATGCTCCTCCTCCAGGGAGCAGCAAGGCACACTCCTCTGTATTCTGATCGTCATTTCACAGTCCTTCTCAGCCAGGATTTTCCTGAACCTCTGATAAAACATCTCACTGCTCCCCATCTCTGCCCTAGAAGCTTCAGAGCCTTCTTCCCCCTTCATCTTTTCTCCTTGGCATTTACCACCGTCCACCTTACTACCTGTCTTATTCATCTTATTGGTTGTTGGTCTTTCCTCTCTAGGGTGCCGGCTCCATGGCTCCATGAAGGCAGGCGGTTTGTTTTGTTTTTGTGGCCTGCTTTCCACTTCTGAATTCCAGTGCCCTGGCACTTAGTAGGCCATCTATTAAAAATGTGATGATGAATGAATGAATGAAAATGTGTCTGACTCACAGTAAGTGAATATTGGCTAACAAATCCCTAAGCCCGAGTTCTTTTTTGCTAGAGCACACCCCCACCTCCCTACCTGAAGCATCCGTCTTGAACTGGTTCTATGTAACTAAGCACAGGGATCCTCTCCAGTGCTGTCTGATTATCCACCTCTTCCACCCAAGGGAAACACACTATTGCAGCCTATGGCTGGAAATGTAACCTACAGGGAGAGCTTCCCTGGGTTTTATGCCTGGGGCAGAGACAGGAATTCACAGGGCCTGCAGAGGGCGCCCAAAGCCCAGCAAATAGCGGAACTCTCACGGAAGTTCAGAGGACTGGAGCTCCTGCTTCCTAACGCTCTCTGCTTGGAGTTTGAGCCAGAAAAAGAGAAGATGGTGTGTTAGTCCGTTCTTACACTGCTAATAAAGACATACCGGGACTGGGTAATTGATCAAGGAAAGAGGTTTAATTGACTCACAGTTCCACATGGCTGGGGAGGCCTCACAATCATGGTGGAAGGCAGGTGAGGAGCAAAGGCACGGATGGCAGGCAAGAGAGCTTTGTGCAGGGAAACTCCCATTTAGAAAACTGTCATATCTCATGAGACTTATTCACTACCACGAGAACAGCATGGGGGAAACCGCCCCCTTGATTCAATTACCTCCCACAACATGTTGGAATTATGGAGGCTACAATTCAAGGTGAGATTTGGGTGGGGACACAGCCAAATTGTATCATTTGGGATTTGTTCTTTGGATACAAGAGAGGAGCATGGAAGTTAAGAAGTTAGAATCAGCGAGGTGCAGCATGATGTCTTAGAATTTTTAGCTAGGATTAGCATGATGAATGAATTTATTCCAGTTCAATCCTCAAACTGTTACTGAGGGATATTGTGTGCCAGCCATCGGTCTAGGAATGGGACTCCGTGTAGGAATAACATGCCCCCCTTACCTGATTCTGGCTTTTTATTCAGTTATCAGCTAGAAAGTTGCCTTCTTAGAAAGAGATGTGCAGGTTCTCCTCTGAAAGATGGTATTCAATAGTAGCATTTAAAGAGAACTCTGTTGCTGTCTGTAGGGGCAATGATGTAATCCACAGGAGTTCTGTGGGAACCATTTATTCTTTCAATAAACAAATATTTATTGAGAACCTATAATGTCCCAGGCTGTGTTATAAGCACTTGAGATGATCGGTTGCCCAAACAGACAAGATCCCTGCTTTGATGAAACTTATATTCCAGTGAGGGAGTTATACATTGACAACAAACAATAAATGAAGAAGGGTGATTGATTTTTGTTATATTATGTACTCCAGGAAGTTCTCCCAGCTGACCAGAATTGGAATTCTTTTTTCCTCTCTCTTCTCTGTAATATTCTTTATCTGTGTCACAGTCCACACCATGCTGGTCCCAATAATATTATTGATCAACCCCTCTAAATCAACCTTTCTTCACTTTTCTTATCTATAAAACAGTAGCAATAACTCTGTCTACCCCGTGTATCTTACACAGTTTCAGGGAAACCCAGATCCACATTTCTTGGCCGATGACCTCGGCCCTCTTTGTCCTTTACTTTTCTCTTGGAGGCCTCTGCTAATCTGTCCCCATGGGATTCCCGGAGGGGTGCTAAGGTTGCCTGATCCAGTTGCTCCAAGATCATGGACAGACTCAGAGAATGAAAAAAGACAGACATTTCCATAGAAATAAGCAATTAAGGCAAATTTATCCCCCAAATCTACCCCTTTTAGGTCTGCAATGCCCCCCTGCCCATTAAAAATATTGCGTAAAATACTATTTCATTCAAACCTCACAGACAGCTGTCAACTTTGCAAAACAGTTGCCAGCTTGGCATTGTATTAACACTGAGGATGGGTGAGCAACAGTTTTATGCTTGTGTAAACAAAGACACATTGTAACCCCTTCCCCTGTCTCCACCCCCACTTGAGGGAAGTGGAGTCTCCATCTGCAGACTCAGAAAACTACTGTGCCTTAGGAGGACGCCCTCCAGACTCCCCTGAACATCATTCCCTACTCAGACAAGTCTCCAAAGTCTTTACATGTGTGAAACATTGTTGACATTCTTGCCTCTTGAGCTATTCTGTAAATATGAATGCTTCTTTGTTACTTTCCCATTATTCCTGTAGAGAAACTGGGACCCAAAGATAATGCAAGGTGATATAATGTGCAAAGAGCTCTAGGGATATAGAGGCAAGGAGCAATGATGCTTAGGGGAGGTGGGGTGGGGGAGTTATAATGAGGGGGAGATTTGGCTGGATTGTGAACAAAGATCCAGAGTTTTCCAGATACAGGATGGAGGGAGGAGGAGCAGGCAAAGCAAACAGCCTGTGCAAAGGCACGGGTACAGGTGTGCAGGAATGCGTCTGGGAACTGACGAGGGCTGCCTTATGCTGAGGGAGGAGGGAGGCTTTGAGGTGGGTCCTGGCTGCATGTGAAATTAGAAGAGCATCATAAGCACACTTTTCTGAACTGGAATAGAACGAGTGAATGGATATTATAGGTTGCAAATCCACGTTACAGAGCTTATGCAATAAAATGCTTAATATGCAATAAAACTCTAAAGTGCACAGCAAATCGATGCTAAAAGCTTAGGACATGATGGATGGCTCAGTCTGACCATTGCTGGGTCAATTCTGATGGCCATATGGGAGCAGGCTGAATGCCAGCCACTAGAGCAGGGGACTGTCAGGGCACATGGCATAATTCTAAGAACAACTATGATCTAGTGTTGAGTGTTTTTATTGTGTGTACATTTTTAAGTGATATTAGTTATAAAAACTGATATTATTACATGCTAAGAACTCTGCCTAGCACCATGCATGTGACACAGCTTGCTGAAAATGGTGAAAAGCTGACTTAGCACCATAAACTCATCTCTTACCAGTCAAAGGCAGGTGGATACCATAGGCCCCAGCAGGATGCCTGGTGCATGCAATTGCTGGCCCAGTGCCTATCAAATAATCAGCCCAGACATGGCTAGATAACCAACAACACTAAGAGATTTGTGCTTTGCTAAAGTGGATCAAAGGTAGCATGCAGGGACTTTAGTTTTAAAGAATGTATTCTACTTCTCCCCCACTGACCCTGATCCCCCAGAGCTTTGATTCCTCACTGGATGGGGCCTCCTGTTGCTAGTAAAATTTCTATCAATACTATTCTTGTTTCACTCTCTTAGTCTATTTCTTTAAACACAGGCATCATGCCATATAGTCCTCAAAACCCCATGAAATATGTATGAATATTACTTCCATTTTATTGATGCAGAAACAAACTTGGAGAGTAATTTGCCGACAACACACAGCTGACAGGGAGACCAGGACACCAGCATTTAACGTCAGGGAGTCTAGACCAAAGTCTTTGTTCTTAGAGAAATACCACACTGCTAGCATCAATTCCCCTCTGTTATCTTTTTATTGTTCCTCTTTATTTACTTTTATTTCAATGAATTAGCTTATTCCAAAGAGAATATTAAAGGCATAGTCATTTGACAGATGGGGTGTAGAGAGAGAAATGGCAGGGTCATGGAGGGAAATGACCTACTACTCACTGTTTCCAAAGGTAAAAATAATTGACTAAAGTTTCCTGAAGATCTGCTCTGTTCAGCAACACTAATGTCAATTCCTTCTTTTCTTAGACTACAGAGACATTGGTGTTTTTAGAGCTGGTAGTTCCCCTTAAAATCATCAGTTCAATCACTTTATTTTACCAATGAGAAAACTGAGGCTCAGAAAGGGCACCTCAGTTGCTCCAGGACACATGGTTCAGTGACCTAATCTACAGGATACCAGGAGATTTGCCCCCAGCCCCATACTGGTAGCACCGCTCCCTGCGTCCCTTTGTATATATGTGTGGTATTTATTAACAGCTTCTAAGCCAGGAGGTTTTACTCTTGCTTCTCCATCAGGAGGCTGGGGGTTGCTTTTGTTCCAAATCTCCTTTCCTCTACCCATCTCATAAAAAAAAAAAAAAAATGATATCCCCTCCGCCAAAAAAAAAAAAAACCGAAACAAACAAAACAAAACTTATGTCTGGCTCAGGAACAGAATGACTTTTCCTCATATTTTAATCAGTAGGCTCTCTAAGTCCTTTTAAATTGACACTAGTTGTCAGACTAATTCTCATTAAACCCTGGGCGTGTAGGTTGAGCGTTAATATTTGCTTTTTGGCTTCATATCATCTTCATTTCCCCCAGTAATATATTTTCCAATAAGTGAAACGGAAAAAGCTTTTGGCCATGTTTCCTTTCCCATGCCCTTTTCCACCTTGCCCTCACTTCTGCCCACTCCACGGGGCCCGTGGTGGCCTCTCCGCCTGCATGGAGGATGGTAATTAAAGATGAGTCAGAGTAATTGGAAATGGATCTTGGGCTCAGAACATCAAGGGAAAATAAAATCTGTCCTTGCATTTATAAAAAAAAGCTCATTTCACAGACATCATTTAAAGATATACATGAAAAACATCACCTGCTATTAAAAAAAATCTTTAATGGCTTCTCATTGCTCTTAGGGAAAATCATCTAAATTTCTGCTGAGATCTGAGCATAGTCATGACCCAGCCTGGTGTAAGCTCTGATTCTTTTGCTTACCATTAAATCTCCCAGAACCCAGCACAGTGTCTGGATCATGAATTGTATGTGTTGTTATTATTCATTCATTCGCTGTCTACTACGAACCTACTTTGTGCTAGGCGTTGAGGATGGAGGGGACTAAACAACGTTGGAGACTCCCTCAGTCAAGTGTGCACGTCGTATCCCAACAGTGGAGACTTCTGGAATGATGAGTAAGGAGCTCAGTGGACTTTATCCCCAGCACAACCACAACTTCTCTGGTGAGAATTATTTTAAAAAATCATCAAAATTTCAAAAACAAATTTGCACCAAATTAAGTAGGGAAGAAAGAGTTTATTCAAGGCTGTTGCAATAGAGGAGCGAGGCCAGGCCTCAGTCAGAGCTGAACTTTGCTGAATCAAAAGGCAGGAAGGACTTCAAGTGCTGGAGTGTGAAGGAGATCATGGGCCATCTGTGTTTGTCAATTGATTTTACTCAAGAAAAGTAAACATTTTCACCTTATGACAGGAGGGAGTCCAACAACTTGGAGCAATGCACTCACCAAAGTCAGGCTCCCGCCTTCTAGCAGAGGCTGGGAGACAGGGACGGTACTTCTGTGATGATTGCGTTGCAAAGAGATGGTTCCCAGGGTCCGGAGATAGACAGTTCTGGGTTGTGAAACTGACAAAAGGCTTGGTAAGAGATTTATATCACAGGGGGTCGGAGAAATAATGCACAATTAATAGTTTTCTAAAGTAAATGTTCCAAGAAAAGAGAGTCCAAGGGTCCTAGAGGCAGGAAGAAGCCTGTCTAAAGTTTAGTCAAGGTGGTGAGGAAAATGTGAGGGCTGTCTTGGAAATTGTCCTAAGGGCATACTAAAATGGAGAAACAGTCATTCAAGAAAATGTACTAACTCTCAGTGAGAACAGTGGAAGCCTGTGACATTTGAGCCCACCACTGCTTCACTGCTCCCATCAAGGTCCATGTTACAGAAGTTCTATCTTGGCACATTCAGCCGAGGAGATGGGCTTCCTCTCCCTCAGTTCCAGTCTGGGCTATGCTTTCACTGTGGAAGGGGCAGGCTGCCTTGTGATGTAGAGACTCCATTTCCAACAACCATGTAACCTTGGGAAAAGACTCTAAGCTCCAGAGGAGAACAAAGAGCACTCACCACCATGACTGTAGCCTTGGGAGGGCTTGAGAGCCTTGTTAGGCCATGCCTGACTTCTGACCCATGGAAGTTGTTAGATAATAGATGTGTGTTGTTTTAAGCCCCTAAAAATGTGATCATTTTATGGTGCTCTCTGACCTACTACATCACTCCTTCTTTTACGTCCACGTTACAGATCAAGCATCTGCAACTCACAAAAGGAGCTCGCCAAAAGTCATGGAGCCAACAAGAAGGGCCAGAATGGGGGTGGGGGTGGGCGGAGTATTCCTTTTCTTCCAATCTGAGGATTTCCTGGTTTTCCAAGCAATCTCACATCTGCACGGCTTTCTACTGATTCTTGCAAAAACTTTGTGTGGTGGCAAAGTAAGGGCTGCTATTGTGAGTATTAAAGGATTCACAGTTGAGAGAAGTGAGGCTCCTAGAGGCTTGGGGATTCATCTAAGGCGGCATCTCTGGCTCTAATATTGTTACCTGCACCATCATCCCCATCACAATTCTTTTGTTGGGATTAGGAATGTGGGATTTGGTTGAGCAGTGAAAAAGCAGTCTTGGAAATCTATAAAATTCTCACTTCTGAAGGCAACTGACATCACCACTGGGGATGATGATTGCTCAAATCAATTTTGGATAGCAGGATGATAAGTTTCTACATCTGGAAAATTCAAAAAATAACGTCTTCTTAATCTCCTGCATAAATTTCATCAACATCTCCTTTGTCACTGAAAAGAGTCTGAAGAAGAAAAAGAAAAAACTCATAATGTTATGTGTATTTAATTTAGATTTTATGAGCTTCTGATTTGCCCTTCTTTAAGTCAGAAGAGCTATGAGGAACTCTGCTGTTCTTGCCAGCATATTTGGTAAAATGAATTTTAAAAGACATAACAGGTCTTGCACCTAATTGAATGAGTGCATTTGCAGAGATTGAGCTGATCAACCTACGCAAGAAGACAGACCTGGGGCGAATCCTAACTCTCTCTCTGAGTGGCAGAGTGAGCAAGTGGCTTAACCATTACTGAGTCCTGTTGGAAAATGAGGGCAATAATAACTACTACATAGTTGGGTGGAGGTTTATGCGAGATGTCATTCGGTAGATATTTGTTTAGCTGAACTATACGTATTTGGCACAATACTTAGTACAAAGCATATTTCTTACTAATATTAATTGTGCTTTTCACATGTTCTTCTACCCAGAATACTTATCTGTTTATAAAATCAGAATTTTTTATTCTTTCTTCCTCAAAATTGCTCCTACTCCAGTGTTCACTGTTCCAGTAAATGAACCGACACAGATCTAGATGCACAAGCCCAAAGCCCAGGAAACCTTTCCTACCTCTCTCTCCTCACTGGTCCATAGTCATTGCTTTATTAAGTCCTCTGACACCTCCATCACAACATATCCCAAATTTAATGACTCCTCACCATTTTCATGGGTCTATCCTAGTTCAAACTACCATCATTGTTGGTTTGGATCAATGCAAGAGTCTCTCAATGATTCTCTCCACCTTCCTGCTTGACCTAATTCACTCATTCTCTTGAAGTGGTCATACATATCAACTCCCTCTTTAAAACTCCAGTGAGGCCGGGTGCAGTGGCTCAGGCCTGTAATCCCAACACTTTGGGAGGCTGAGGTGGGCAGATCACAAGGTCAGGAGATCAAGACCATCCTGGTTAACATGGTGAAACCCCGTCTCTACTAAAAATACAAAAAATTAGTCGGGCGTGGTGGCACATGCCTGTAATCCCAGATACTCAGGAGGCTGAGGAGAATAGCTTGAACCCGGGAGGCAGAGGTTGCAGTGAGCCAAGATTGTGCCATTGCACTCCAGCCTGGTGACAGAGCAAGGTTCTGTCTTAAGAAAAAAACAAAAAAAACAAAAAAACTCCCAGTGACTTTATATTTTGGTTGGAATAAAGCCCCTTATCCTAGCTTTTTGGATCATATTTGGCCTGGTCCTTGTGCACTGCTGTGCCCTCTTCTGACCCTTCCTGGCTTTCCTCTCTGCCACACAGAACACACCCACACCATTCCCACCCCAGAGCCTTTGCCTGGAACATGGGAATGATTTTATGGCAGGCTCCTCTTTGATATTTAGGTTCTGCTTAACTTTACCTCCTCAGAGAAGCCTCTGACCACCCACTGTAAAGTTATTCTCTGTGCCCCTGGGATTATTCTCTGTCTAGCACTAATAATCACATGAATATTGTGGTTTATTTTTTAATCACTGTCCTTCTCTTCCAACTAGAAAGTAAATTTTATCAAAGCCAGCATCTTGTCTGTTTTGTTCATCTCTACCGAAGGCATTTAAAAAAGTATGCAGCATTGCATAGACATAGAATACATATTTATAGAATAACTCGTCTGCCTTCAAAAGTGGAGCCCGACTTTTTTTTTTTTTTTGAGATGGAGTCTCACTCTCTCACCAGGCTGGAGTGCAGTGGCGCGATCTCAGCTCACTGCCAGCTCCACCTCCCGGGTTCAAGTGATTCTCCTGCCTCAGCCTCCCGAGTAGCTAGGGCTACAGGCGTGCGCCACCATGCCTAGCTAATTTTTGTATTTTTAGTAGAGATGGGGTTTCACCATGTTGGCCAGGATGATCTTGATCTCTGGACCTTGTGATCGGCCTGCTTCAGCCTCCCAAAGTGCTGGGATTACAAGCGTGAGTCACCGCGCCCGGCCTAGAGCCAGACTTGAACGTTGCTACACCACACTCTAAGATGCTCCAAGGTGAGCCTAAGCCACCTGTTTATGTTCTCATTTAATGTGATGTCTGAACAAGGTGAATCTCTGAGATTTGCATTAAAAATATATGTGCCTGTGCAATTATACTTTTCTCCACTAGAGGAAAGTCTGCGGCTTTTTAAAATTTGTCCTTTAAAGGGCCTCGCACAATGCCCCAAACAGTGCAGGGCAGCTATTTGAGCTGGACAAGCTATAGTGCACAAGGGTCTCGAATCATCCAGGAAATAAATTGTTTTATATCATTTGGCCCCTTGCCTGTGGAAGTTCAAATGAAAACAAAGCTATTCAAAGCAAAAAACAAATAAAAAACCTTAATGTTCTCATTGAATAATGTTTCTTCTTGAAAAATGCTATCACAGCAATAAAATGTTCAAGCCAAATAAGCACATTATTTGTGCACACATTTTGCATTAGCAGCAAATCAGTCACTTCAAGCCCCTATTGAATAAATGTTAACAAATATTTAAAGACTGTCAGTTTGAATAGCACCAAATAATTGCCCTCTTCAGTGCAACTCCTTTTCTGCATCCAGCTGACTTCCTTCTTTCTATCTCTAGGTGGGGCCATGGGGCCCTGACCTCCCATTGCCCTCCTGGAAAGACCAAGTCTATTGCTACTTTCCAGGACTAACCCCATCCTGCAGCAAGAGATATGTAACCAGCTGCCTTACCTTAAATGCAGTGGTTCCCAAACTTGCTGGAAGATAAGAATCACTGGGTGAGATTATTAAAAACACATGCTCCTGGCCTTTGTAAATATCCAACATGAGATCATAGCTTTATCTCCTTCACCAAGCAACTGAGTTCAATGAAAACCATCCTTTCTTCTAACCAAGTAATTCTCAAACCTGACTGTACATTAAAATCATCATGAAGAAGCTGGTAAAAACCCTGATGGCTCCTCCTTACCCCAAATCAATTCAATCAGAATGTCCCATGTACCATATGTTTTCAAATGTCCACAGTGATTCTGCTGTGCAGCAGAGTTGGGAATCACGTGTCTGACCCTGATGTGATACTTCAAGCCTGATGACTGTTTTTTAATCATTCATTAATTACTTATTCATACTTTCATTTATTCACTCATTCATACCTTTATTTATTCATTCACCTCAAGTGCTTTGTATGCAGACTCTTTTAAAAATGTATCTGTGAGACCTCAGACATGTGACTTAACCCCTCTAAGAATCAGTTGCCTCATGTAGACTTTTGGGACAAAGACACTCACCTACATTGCTAAATTGTTGTGAGGGTTTATTGAGATAAAATATGAAAAGCAGTGGGTGAATAATAAGTGCTCAATAGATGATGGTTATGAAATTATTCATTTATTCTACAAAACATATGTGAAGCACCCTCTAGGCGCCAGGCTCTCTGCTTGGCTCTGTGCTTATTGCAAATCTAAAATTCTCAAACAATATGTTCCATGGTTGTCAGCATCCTCAGACTTGCAAATATCAAGACAGATTACCATGTCTCCCAGAAAATGTCATACACTACAACTGAGAAGAGTGACCCATTCCAACCATCTGATGATACTCTTGACGAGGAGAAGCACTCTCAGAAAAATATGGATGGTTTCAGATTCTGCCTGGAAAAGCATCTTTCTCTCTTCTGTTTCATGGACATGTCTTTGTCACCTCCTGACTTCCTTGCAGATATCTTCCCTTAGAGAATGAAGAGTGGATGATGGCCCCACATCATGAGTTGGCCACATTCTGGAATTTTTCTTCCGTAATTTCTCTCAAGATTCTTCTGTGTCTCCAATGTTTACTTGAACAGTTTCACAATCAGTATTTGTGGATTTATTCAACAAGAGAACTTAGGCTCTGTCAAATCTGTTTGTCCCTCTAGTTAACAGTTTTCTATCCTAACTCTCTGGGCTCTCCTATTTTTATTTTCTTTTGAGTTTCGCTAGTACTAAATTTTGTCTTTCTTACCCCAGCCATAAATAAACAGGCTGGAGGCAACTGGGCGGGGCAACACTTCTCACTCTGCTTCCCTGTTCAGTTCCCCTAAGTTCTGAGGGATGAAAGCATCAACTACTCCCACCAGGCTCGCATGAAGAGCATGTATTTACCAGCGGTCTGTACTGACAAACATTGGGCTAATTCACTGCCCTCATTTGTCTGTTCCTTTACTCAGCTCCTTCTACCTTGACCTCCAGACAATCTGGCCCTACATGGATTTTGACTTTTATTTTTATCAAATGCAGAGAGGCAGGGTGACTGGCCACATGGCCCTTCTCCACTGGACCTCTGAGTGTCTACCTCAATGCTGAAAACATCAATTCCTCCCCAAGTGTCTCTTGGGAAATGCTCTCTATGAAAAGTGAAGAAATCATGCTGGCTGCTTCTACGTAGACCTAATGTCTTTCTTAACACACGTTCTCTATTTCTCTTACTTTTACAAATCTATACGTTATGGTATGTCTATTCTCAAGAACTCCAAACTGTGCCTACAATAGTCAGCAGTTGATTGGCCCTGCGCGGGTTCCTGTGTGCTCCCTGGGGCTCCTGCAGACACACGGAGAGGGGGACACTACCTGGTGGCGCTGTGTTCACTGTTAGCTACAGTGACTCACCCACCCTCCAGGCACCACGTTTGTTCCAAGGAAAGAATTTAGTTATCCCCTCATTCATTCATTCAACCGTTAAAAAAAAATCTTTACTGAGAATCTCTTCAGTGGCACATACTGTGACAGGTACAGGAGATAGTAAATCAGGCAGGAGCACTGCCTTAAAAGTACTTGGAGTCACATAGAGAAGATAAATATGGGATAAGATAAATTGCAGTGCAGTGCGATGAAAACAAAGTAGAGAGATGTCAAAGGTGAAAAAATGGTGCAGTGGAAGAGGTAGGACAGGCTGTCTGGGGCAGGGAGGAACATCTCAAAGAAGTGATGCTCCAGTGTTGAATGTTTTATTAGGTCTCAACATGGAGAAAATAAAACATTCCAGGAAGAGAAGTTGTCTTTGCAAGCACTACACTTAGTATTCATTCACTCACTCATTCAACAGTTATTTATTAAACAGCAGGAATGAACAAAACAGAAAAGAAAAATTTCCTGTTCTCATGGAATATACATACTCATAATGTTTCAGATGTTATAACTAGATCGAAATGATTGAAGAACAACATATGAAAAGGCAAAGGTATTAGATGGAGCTGACACCTCGAGAGAGGGATCACAGAAGGGTTTGAGTGACAGTTTGGCATTTTGGCGCCATTTTGTATAACAGCGTTCTTCAACCTTGGTACTATGGAGAGACTTGACTGGACAATTCTTCCTTTCTTCCTTGTGGGAGCTGTCCTGTGCACTGTAGAGTATTTAGCAGCATTTCTGGCTTCTACCCACTAGATGTCAGTAGCAACCTCTCCCCAATTTATGACAACCAAAAACATCTCCAGACATTACCAGATGTATCCTGGGGGACAAAATTGCTCCCATAGAGAAACACTTTCATTCACTGATTCATTGAATATTTGCTAAGACTTACCTCTTAGAGTAAACCAATGAGAAATTTTAACAAGTGAAGAAACAACAGTATGTTGATCCTCCTTGTTCCGGGCCTCAGAACAGAGAACATCATTCCTCATTGCCTTTCAGATGGAATTTCATGGGTGAAGCAGAATGTATAAGAAACGAATGAAAAGCAGAAACACTTTGCAGGTGCATTTGTGGGCCTTTAGATTCCTAGCCTTCATCAGGATGCTTTCCAAGGAGTTGAAAAGCTACAGCAATCTCTCATCACTGTGGTTTTATCTTCACAAAACGGCAAAATATAGCCTCAGTCTGAAGGGCTAAAAGGTAGATGTATAATGTAGTGAAAAATTATCCATGACTTTCAAGTTCTTTTAATGATGCGATTCGTGATGGTTAGGACTTCCCCTTGGGGTTTCTTTCCTCTCTGATATCAGTGAATGCCAATCAGCTTAATTGTTCCATCTAGCATCCTATTACTTTCCATTGGGAGCCCACATAGTGCTCATCTCCTTAATTAACTGGGAAGATGAATCCAGTTTGAAAATAGGGTAACTCAGGTGCACCCAAGTCTTCCATTACCACCAAAACTTTAGCAATACCAGCTTAGAATTCCTTCCTGAGAAAGAAAGCTATGTGGCCGAGTTCCCACTCGACATACCTTGGAGGGCTCCAAAGCATCTTCAATTCAGCACATGCCAAGCTCTCTTCCTGATCCTCCATCCTTCTGATTTACCTCCTCTAGCTTTCTCAGTCTCAGTAAATGGTGCCATTATCCATCCAGATTCTGAACCTGAAGAACCTCAGAATCACTCTTGACAACCCCCTTTCTGATTTTCCATGTCCCCTCTATCACAAGGACCGCTGCTATCACCTCCTTAACATCCCTCGAATCAACGACCACATCTCCTCACATCCTTTGGCCACCCACTGTGTTCTCAGTACCTAGCCTGGTGTTTGGCATGAGGTAAGTCTTAGCAAATATTCAATGAATCAGCGAATGAAAGACCAGACTCATCTCTCTATGCCAACTGCACCACATATTGTTTATGTCTTTAAGTTGAAAAGAGATAGAAAAATAGGTGAATGGAAAATTGGAGATTCAGGATCTCCAATTCTCAGTCAACACTCAATCAGCCACCAGTGTTTCCTAAGATGTATATGCCAAGTGGATACGCCTGATTGTTCCAGCCTTGGCTACTTTCCCACATGCTTTTAAGAACCATCTAATCATATTGCGCTGGCTGGTGTGGGTTTGCACCAGGAGGACTCCATTGCAGCTCTGGCATATGATCTGGATGAAAATCACAATTTTTCACAGGCCTTAGCTGCGCCCCAGGACTCCCATATCATCCAGTCATGTAGGAAAAACCAAGTGAGATAATCTAATCAAAGAGATAAGAGGTTGTCCTGCCATGACTATGCCAAATGTCATGCCCAGTGTTAGGTTCCAGGCCATGCTGAGTTCTGAAGAGAGTGGGTGGATGGGTGGCAGATAGCTGAAAGAACACTCAGGTTGTAGGGGGGTGCGGCATAGGCAGGTGAAAGATGGCTTTATTCAGCTGCTCTCTCATCAGCAGCTCTCTCACACAGTCTGTTTCTGTCTCAGCTGTCTGCTCCCTTCTCAGCAGCCGGCTCTGCAGTTCATGCAGCTCCCATGCACAGCTGCATGGCCAGCTCTCCCTATAGGGTCAGCAGTTTAACTCTTTCTCTCTTCAAGTATGAGCCACTGTGCCTGAGCCATGCCATGCCATGCTGTATGTATAGCGTCAGCAGGGCAGTTGTACCTTTTTTCAAACAATAGTGGCTCTGAGCCAAGTATGAGATTATACAAACAGGTTATATACCAAGTGGAGATATGCGCCTGCGCTCCAAACTCACGGAGTGGTGCAGGATGTTTACTTCAGCCTATTCTTGACCAAAGCACATCCATGTACCTTACAGAGGTTGAGTAGGAATCTGAATCCCAAAAGATTAGGACCATAGAAATAGCATTTGAGGGTGAAGTGCATGTTTCCTCGACTCCCAGAGATGCAAGAACCACTGAGAAAGGGGAAAGGCTTACCCTGCACACCCCCACCCATATCCTTTGGTATGGCATATGCTGGGTGGGGGTAAAAAGTTTGAGTCAGATGATCATAGAAGTTTATCAGGGCAGAGTCAGAGAAGGACAGGTGTGCCCCATAATAATCCATGAGTTACCTTATGCATGTTTTCATACTCTGCCTAAGGCTAGGATCACCCAGATCCCCAAACTGACTATTCCCTGATAAAGCCCAAGATTTTATCTGTCTCCCACCCCAACACAGCAAAAGCCCCATTAGCAAGTTACCTTGCTCCCAGTAACGTCACTGAGGAATCACATCCTTGTTCCTTGATATGATTTGGCTGTGTCCCCACCCAAATCTCATCTTGAATTGTAATCTCCATAATCTCCCCACATCATGGGGGAGACGCAGTGGGAGGTAATTGAATAATGGGGGGATTTCCCCATGTTTTTCTCATGATAGTGAATGAGTTTTCATGAGATCTGATGGTTTTATAAGCGTCTGGCATTTCCCCTGCTGGCACTCGTTCTTTCTCCTGCCTCCCTGTGAAGAGGTGCCTTCCACCATGATTGTAAGTTACCTGAGGCCTCTCCAGCAACGTGGAACTGTGAGTCAATTAAACCTCTTTCTTTTATAAATTACCTAGTCTAGGGTATTTCTTCATAGCAGTGTGAGAATGGACTAATACATTCCTTATTAAAGTTTCCACTTCTGGAGCTTTAGTTTGTATGGTGTGTAGTGATGAGAGCAGTTTAAATATCTCCTTTGGTTATTGGAGTTTACACGAACATCTCTTTTCTGACCACTTTAACTCGAAGACCTAGGATAAGCTGGAAGGACAGAAAGCTGAGTGTTGGCAATATACAATTAAATCAAACAGAATTCCAGTTCCACAAAGCCAACACTTCTGAGCACAGCCTCTGAGCAGGAAGAGCACTGTGACAGGCACTGAAGTTGGCATCCAGATGAGCAGATGATATGAGGTTATGCCCCCTCCTCTGGGAACTCACTGCTCAAGACTGATAAACATGCACAGGGAACCACCCTGGTAATGGGGAGGCCACAAGAAGCTTCTGGCTAAGTCACATATGACAGTTTAGGACAGGATTTCTCCACCTCAGCACTACTGGCATTTTGGACTGGATTATTTTTTATGTGGGGGTCTGTCCTGCACATTACAGGATGTCTAGCAGTGTTACTGACTTCTACCCACAAGATGACCTGTCCCAATTGTGACAACCAGAAATGTCTTTAGATATGCTAAATGTCTTAATCCACCTTGGATTGAGAACCACTAGGCTCAGATGAAGTTAATTCTAACTGAGATAAAAAAGATGGATTTGGGCTTGACTTAGAAATCAGTGATTTATTTCTACAGGCACATCATGAAGAGAAGAGCACCTCTGGGAAGGGACATTTGTTGAGCAAAGGCCTGGAGGACAGAGACTGGAGAGTTTGTGCTGGGAAAGTTCCTGGTGTGGTTTGATGGGACAGAGCTTTGGTTGAGGAATCCTTGGGTTCGAACGTGAAGAGTTAGAAACACAATGTTCATGATTCTGGATTTCATTCAATCCCACAACTGGACAGATAGCAATTTTTATTTTCCAATTTTCCCAGGAAAGTAATCCAAGTTATGCAGAGGTTAAGTCCTATCCCAAAGCAATGTAGGCAGCAGTGGGCTTCTCCTGCATCTCCTGTGTCTGGGAATAAAATGATTGCCTTTGGGTGGAGCATCTGAGGTCTTGGATCACCTGGTTGTCTAGTCAGGTTACTGAAAAGTGAGGGGACCCAAAAAGAGCTAAATGATTTATGATGTGACAAAATAGCAAAGGTCTCCTATGTTTTTCACGCATACATAAATTGGGACAAAGGACATTTTCCCAATGTCCTGTGGTGTGATCTCGGCTCACTGCAACCTCTGCCTCCTGGGTTCAAGCGATTCTCCTGCCTCAGCTTCCCGAGTATCTGGACTACAGGTGCGTGCCACCATACCCGGCTAATTTTTTTTTGTATTTTTAGTAGAGACAAGGTTTCACCGTGTTAGCCAGGATGGTCTCTATCTCCTGACCTGGTGATCCACCCGCTTCGGCCTCCCAAAGTGTTAGGATTACAGGCGAGTCACCGCGCCCTGCCGGAAAAAAGGACTTTGATGGAATGGGAAACCGAGTCCCAAAACCCTCATTGGCATCCCCCAGCTTCTTGTGGAACAGACATTTAGAGGTAGAAAAAGGTTGGGAGGGAAAAGGCGGACTCCTTTTCACAAAGCTTATTTTACCAAATGTCTCCATAGACTGTACATGCTGCTGACTGTCTAATGAGGCACAGATTGAAAATGGCTAAAGACTCTTGTAGTGAAACCAGGGTGATGATGCCCAGAGGCACGGTGCGGAAATTCCTCTAATTGCAATTTTAGTTATCATCAACATGCTCCCATACTGCAGGGATAACTGCCAGAGAGCTGTTCTTACTTTCTCTCTCCAATCTCCAGGTCTTTTAGAAAAAACAGGAAACCGGCTGGGCGCGATGGCTCACTCCTATAATCCCAACACTTTGGGAGGCCGAGACGGGTGGATCACGGGGTCAGGAGATCGAGACCATCCTGGCTAACACGGTGAAACCCCGTCTCTACTAAAAATACAAAAAAATTAGCCGGGCGTAGTGGCGGGCGCCTGTAGTCCCAGCTACTTGGGAGGCTGAGGCAGAATGGCGTGAACCCGGGAGGCGGAGCTTGCAGTGAGCCGAGATTGCGCCACTGCACTCCAGCCTGGGCGACAGAGCGAGACTCCATCACAAAAAAAAAGAAAGAAAAACAGGAAACCTGGAGCCATCACCAACTTTAAGACCAAGGATAGGCCTGCTTTTCTTTAGAATTTTAGCATCCCACCATTTTACAGAGACAATAATATGTGGCAGGCCTTGGGTTAAAATGATTCCTGCATGCACTTTGCTAATACTACTAATATAATAATCACTATTAACATTGATGGCTTACTACATGCCAGATATTGTCATAAATATTTAATATGCATTAATAATCATTTAACATTTGGGGGTATATTTAGTGTCAGGCACTATGTTACATACTATATACCTTAAATTAACTAAATTTTTAAAATAATTCTGTGGGATGAATATTATTGTCAGACTCTATGTACAGGTAAAATACAGGCTTGGAGATGTTAAATGACTTGCTCAAAGTCACAGCTATCATGAGAAAAAGTAAAAATTCAATGTTTGTTTAAACCTTGTGCTGTTAATCCCTGAAAGCGGCCTGAGAGTACAAAGTGCTTTGAAGCAGCAGTGTCTGACACTTAACAAATGCACAAGCCGTAAGCTCAATGAAGTTTTTTTTTTTTTTTTTTTTTTTTTTTTTTGAGGCGGAGTCTCGCTCTGTCTCCCAGGCTGGAGTGCAGTGGCGCGATCTCGGCTCACTGCAAGCTCCGCCTCCTGGGTTCACGCCATTCTCCTGCCTCAGCCTCCCGAGTAGCTGGGACTACAGGCGCCCGCCACCACGCCCGGCTAATTTTTTTTTAGTATTTTTAGTAGAGACGGGGTTTCACCGTGTTAGCCAGGATGGTCTCGATCTCCTGACCTCGTGATCCACCCGCCTCGGCCTCCCAAAGTGCTCAATGAAGTTTTACGATTTTTTTTTGTAAAAAACTTTTTACAACTTTGACACAAATACACTAAACCTAGATTGAAAAATAGAACAGAAACTCCTGTCTCTTTCCTATCACTATAAATTCCTGAGGCAATTACGGTCCCAATGCCTGTTACCACTGATTATTTTTGCCTGATTTTACACTTCACCTTATTACCCCTTCTTTGTTTGCATTCCTTCGCTCAACTTCATTTTTGTAAAATTCATCCCTATTGTGTATTGTGGAAAACCGTCATTCTTATCACATTCCACTGTATGAATATATGACCATTTTACTTATCTATCTTTAGACTTACATTCTGGTTGTTTCCACATTTGAGTGTTAAGAGTAGTGTTGCTATGAACACTTTTGTACATGACTTTTGGTGCACTTATGGGTACATTTCTGTAGGTATATACTAGGCATGAAATTATTGAGTAAAGGGTACTTATATTTTCACCTTTGGTAGACACTGCCAACAGTTTTTCGAAGTGGCTGTACCAATTTGTACCATTTGTATTAGCATATGAAGGTTCCAGTTACGCCATTACTTTACAACAGTTGACATTGTCGCTCTTTTAAAAGTGTAGATATTCTAGCGATTGGGTAATGGTATCTTATTATGGTTTAAATTTGAATTTCTCTGATCACTAAACAAATTGAATATATTTTCCCATATTCATGGGTCACTTTAATATTCTCTTTTTTATTTTGCATCTTTTAAAATTGTGTTTACATTTTTCTCATTGATTTGAGGAATCAATGAGATTCCTCATGAGAATCTTACATGTCATCTTTGTAGATTTTATACTTGTTCCAGGATTTATATTTGTATTATCCTAATGACGTTCTTTGATAAAGTTAAATTTATCAAACATATATTTTATTGTTGTAGCTTATTGCGTTCTATTTGAAAAATCTTTATCCTATCCCAATGCTGTGAAGATATTTTACGGTTCTCTTCTAAACTTATGCATTTCACTTTCACATTAAACTTCTAAGTTTATCCTAAATTAATTTATTTCAGTCCTAAAGTAGAAATAAAAATTCTTTTTTCCATTTAATATCTTCTGTCAGCATTATTTATTTAAAAATTAATTTTTCCCCCATTGTTCTTAGTGTATCTTTTTCATGAATCAAATGATCATACATGTGATGTCTGTTTTTGAACTCTGTTTAGTTCTATAGTTCATACTTGCACAAATAACACAATGTTATAGTCACTGTGGCTTTATAATGTCTTACTCTCTGCTAATAAGTCATCCAACCTTGTTTCTGTTTATGTGTAGCTCTTACTGTTCCTTTGCATGCTTGTATATATTTTACAATTAACTTACTCATTTTCATTGAAAACAAAACCAAAAATATCAGGAGATGATTAGGATCACCCTAAATCTGTTGTCCAAATTAGGTAAAATTGGCATATTTATAATAGTGATTCTTCTAGTCTATTAACAGAATATATTTCCCCTTTTATTTGTTTTATTTAATTATTCTCCTTTGTGTTTTGTACTGTTGTGAAAGATGTCTTGCATGCCATTTATTGGATTTATTACTATTTGACATTTTAGTGCTATTTTAAATGGCATTTTAAAATGCATTATTGATATAATTTTGATGGAATATAGAAATACAATTGAGTTTTTTATATTAATCTGCCTTCAGCAACTTGTTAAATTCATTTATTAATTTTAAAGGGTGGCTGTCAACATCCTTGTTTTTATTTTTGTAATTACATAATCTGCAAATAGCAACACTTTGTTTCTTCCTTTTCCTTTCAAAGATTTCCCATTTTAATACTTTTTTGGATAGGATACACAATATTTCATAGATAATATTTATTAAGAAAGATTGTTTTTATTCACTATAAATTGGTTTCTATTCAAATAGTGTTGACATTTATAAAGCGATTTTTCTCCATCTACTGTGATAATCATACAATTTGTATTTATTGTGTTAATATTGTAAATTATATTAATTTTCAATTACTAAGACTTTTCTGAAATAAGCTTAACAAGAATGAAAAATAGTATATCCTCATTTTACTATATGTCAATTAGATATCAATTTTACATTAATAACTCATTGAAGATTTTTGGATTCATGTTTAAGAGAGAAATTGGCTAAGACTTTTCATTTTTTTTTTTTTGTTGTTATTTTCCTTTCAGGTTTCCATATCAAAGTTTTGCTAGGGCCTCATGATGCAAGTCGAGAATTTTTCTTTTTTTCTCATTCTCTGGGAAAAGAAAAGAAAACACTGCATGACATTAATGTTGCGTTATTTTTTTTTTCTACAAATACTTCTAAGAGTGCAAGGGTCAAGCCATTTATTCCTGAAGATCTTCTCCTGTGCATTTTTCAAGTATTTAATGTATACGATTATTCAGATTTTTGTTTCAGTTTCAGGAAAGATGTGTTTTTATAGCAACTCATCTATTTTATCCGAATTTTAAAATGTTTGACTTATATACATTAATAAGTTATTCATATTTTGTGTATTTTAATTTCTATAGGATATGGAATGCTGTCTCCTTTTATCATTCTTTGTATTCTCTTGAATGTTCTCTGTTTCTTACTTCGAAGGTATAACTTTGTTCATAAAGTTTCTCATTATATTGTTCATCTATGAAGAATCTATAGAGATGTTTCCTCTTTTATTCCTGATATTGGCAACTTGTTTATTCTTTCTTTTATTCTTATTTAGTCTGGCTAATGATTTAGCATTTTACTGAGCTTTTCAAAGAACTATCTTTTTTTCCCATTGTTTTTCAAAATTTTTCTTTTTGCAATTTTATGGATTTCTGCCTTTCATTATTTTCTTTCTCTACTTAATTATTCTTCTACTTTTTTAGAATTGAAGCCTAGATCACTGATTTGAGAATGATCTTCCTTTCTAATATAAAAATTTAATGTTGTAAATGTCTCTTTAAACATTGCTGTAGCTATATCCTACATGTTTTACTGTCATATTTTAATTGCACTTCAAACATTTTTAATTGTCCTTTTCACTTTTTATTTCATCCCTGAATTATTTATAAGTGTGTTGTTAAGTTTTCAATTTTTTCCATTTTAAAAAAATTTTTAATTTTCATGGGTACTGATTTGATTTGGCTCTGTATCCCCCCCAAAATCTTATCTGGAATTGTAATCCCTACAAGTCTCAGGAGGAGCCTGGTGGGAGGTGATCGAATCTGGGGATGTACTTGTCACTTGTCCCTTGCTGTTGTTGTGATAGTGAGTTCTCACGAGATCTGGTTGTTTGAAAGTGTGTGGCACTTCACCCCCACCTCACCTCCCCCACCGACCCCTGTCTCTCCCCTGCTCCACCATGGCAAGACCTGCATATATGTAAAATGCTGATAGTGATATGGACACTGAAGTCCAGGCTGAGGTGGTCTCAGATGGCGACGAGGAACTTATTGGGAACTGGAACAAAGATCACTCTTGCTATGCTTTAGCAAAGAGACTGGCAGCATTGTGCTCCTGACCTAGGGAATCTGTGGAACTTTGAACTTGAGAGAGATAATTTAGGGTATCTGGCAGAAATTTGTAAGCAGCAAAGCATTCAAGATGTGACCTGGCTTTTGCTGAAATTGCAGAGTCCTATGCATTCACAAAAAGATTATTTGAAACTGGAACTTTTGTTTAAAAGGGAAGCAGAGCATAAAAGTTTGGAAAATTTGCAGCCTGACCATGTGATAGAAAAGAAAAGCCCATTTTCTGGGGAGAAATTCAAACCAGTTGCAAAAATTTGCATAAGTAATGAGGAGTTGAATGTTCATAGCCAAGACAATGGGGAAAATGACTCTAGGCCATGCCAGAGACCTTCCTGGCAGCACCTCCCATCAGAGGCGCAGGGGCCTAGGAGGGAAAAATGGTTCTGGGGGCCAGGCCCAGGGCTCAGCTGCTCTGTGCAGCCTCAGGACATGATGCCCTGCAGCCCAGCCACTTCAGCTGTGGCTAAACGGGCCAAGGTGCACCCCAGGCCTTGGCTTCCTAGGATGGAAGCCCCAAGCTTTGGCAGCTTCCACGTGGTGTTGAGTCTGTGGGTACATAGACGTTAAGAGTTGAGGTTTGAGAACCTCTGCCTAAATTACAGAGGATGTGTAGAAACATCTGGATGTCCAGGCTGATATCTGCTGCAGGGGTGACACCCTCAAGGAGAACCTCTGCTAAGGCAGTATGAAAGGCAAATGTGGGGTTGGAGACTGGTGACAGTCTCCCCAGTGGGGTATTGCCTACTGGAACTATCAGAAGAGGGCTACTGTCCTCCAGAACCCAGAATGGTAGACCCACCAACAGCTTGCACTGTGCACCTGGAAAAGTTGCAGGCACTCAATGCCAGCCATGAAAGCAGCTGCAGGGTTTGTACCCTGCAGAGCCAAAGGGGTGGAGCTGCCCAAGGCTTTGGGAGCCCACCCCTTGAATCAGAGGGCCCTGGATGTGAAACATGGAGTTAAAGGAGATTATTTTGGAACTTTAAAATTTAATGATTGCCATGCTGGGTTTCAGCCTTGCATGGGGCCTGTAGCCCCTTTGTTTTGACTAATTTCTCTGCATCAGATTTCTTTTACTTAAAGTTTGCAATGTATATCTTATCCCATGCTTTACTTGTAACCTATACACATCTTTATGTTTAAGGTGTTATTTTTTGTTTTTGTTTGTGTGTGTGTATGTTTGAGATGATATGTAGTTTGGCCTTGTTGCTATCTAAACTGAAAATATCTATCTTTTAATTGATGTATTTAGAGCATTTACATTTAATATAATTATGAGTATATTCGATTTTAAATATACCATCTTGTTAGTTACTGTTTTGTATTTGCTTCATCCACTTTTTGTTTTTTTCATTTTTCTGTTTTTTAATTAATCAGATATATTTATAACTTTATTTTATCTCCATTATTGGCATAATCTATCTATCTATCTATCTATCTATCTATCTATCTATCTATCTATCTATCTACCTACCTACCTACCTTTGATTTTTAATGGTTATCCTATAGCTTTAAAATACTTTTTCAATTCATTATGGCCTACCTTTAAAAGATCCAGGAATCTGACTACCATGTATATATCTAAAATAAAGGAAATCAGTATTTAGAAAAGATATTTTCACTCTTATGCTTGTTTTCTACAGCACTATTCACAGTAGCCAAAATATGGTTTCAGACTACGTGCCATCAACAGATGAATGGATAAAGAAAATATGGTACATATGCACAATGGAATATTATTAAGCTATAAAAAATAACAAATCCTGTCATTTGCAGTAATATGGATGGAACTATAGGTCATTATGTTAAGTGAAATAAGCCAGACACAGAAAGACAAATATTACATGTTCTGACTACATGTGGGAGCTAAAAATCTGTATCTCAAAAAGAGAATAGATTGGTGGTTACCAGAAGCTCAAAAGGGTGGGAATGGAGATGGGAGAGTGAAGAGAAGTTAACTAATGGATATAAAAATAAAGTTAGATAAGATAAATAAGACTTAGTGTTCAATAGATCAGTAGAGTGATCATAGTTAACAATAATCTGTTTTATATTTCAAAATAGGAGCAAATAATCTGAATGTTTCCAGCATAAAGAAAAGAAAAATGCTTAAGGTGACAGTTATCTCAATTACTCCAATTTGATCACATTATGTGAATATATCAAAATATCACATGTGCCTAGAAGATATATATATCTATTATGTATCAATAAAAATAATATAAAACTTTATGTAAAATGTTGAAACCTTATAGTCTTATAAGAATATAATTTCAGTCACCTCTATCTTTTGTTCTATTTTTGCTATGCGTTTCTCTCTACATATGTTCTACAGCTACAATCCATTTGTACTATTTTTGCTTTAGACAATTATCCTTTAGAATCTTTTTAAAGGAGAAATGCTTTTATATTTATCTTGTTTCCAGGTCGTTAGTTTCTTTATGTAAATCTACTTTTAGTCTTGTATCATATTGTTTGTGCTTGAATATCTTTTTAAGATTCCTCGTAACATAATTCTGCCAGTTTTAAGTTTTGTGAGATTTAGTTGATTTGTTTGAATTTTTCTTTATTTTTGAAAGGTATTTTTACTGGACTTTGAATTTTGAATTGAGAGTTTTATTCTAAATGATAACTATCTATTTTCCCAAATATTTACCCATTTTCCATTCTTTTTGTCTTTTTTCTATATTTTTGTGTTTCCTTTTGGGTCATTTGACTTTTGATTAAATCGTATCTTCTGGAATTCATTTAGTGTAAATCTGATGGAAATTAAATTAATATTTTGTATGGAAATGTCTTTATTTTATCTCCTCCTTTGAGAATAATTTTATTGGATATATCATTTCAGTTTTTGTTTGTTTGTTGTCTTCCAGCATTTTGAAGACATGTTCTCTTGTCTTTTGGCTTTCATCATTTCTGTTGATAAGTTCTATATCGTTGATATTGTAGATTCTTTAAAGGTATTGAATCAGTTCTTGTATTTTGTTTTTATTTTTTTAACTGAATGCTTACGAGATTACCTCCATGATTTACGTTTACAAGACTACTACTAAAATAACCCCATTGTGATTTACTTGCTTTATTTATTTGCCTTGGGGCTCACAGTAATTCTAGAATTTCTGGCTTGAGTCATTTGTCAGTTTGGGACAATTCTTAGCCAATATCCCCTCAAATATTTATTCTCCCTTATATTATCGTTCTTCCCTCTGGGCATTTATTTTACATGCACTGGATCTTTCTATTATGTTTTATGTATCTCTTGTGTTTTTATGTTTCTGTGCTTTCTGTCTCCTTTGCTCTCCATTTTTGAGATATTTCTAACTGACCATTTTCCAGCTCATGAATGTTCTTTGCAGCCATGCCCAACAAATTGTTTGACCCATGAGTTAAGCTGTACATTTTACTTATGAATTTGTCATTGTTAAGATTTTTATTTGATTTTTTGTATAGATGCCAAATTTCTAAAGATTTTCATCAACATTATAATAAATTATTTTAAAGTCCATGCTTGAGATCTCCAATATCTAAGTTACATATGCGTCCGTTCTATTTTCTTTTTGTTTTTAGCATGAGTCCTGTTGAGTGTGTCTAAAATAATTGCTGAACATTGTGGAGGTTCTGCATACTGGTATCTTTCTCTTTAGAGCATTTTCTTTATCTTTGTATATAGCAGTGGATCAGATCTCCTCAATCCACCCAAGGACTGAGCAGATTTGAAACTGCTTAGTAGTCTTTGTAAGGCTTGCGCTTCCTCTATTTTACCACTCCTAGAATTTAGTCCTCCAGAGGTGCTAATTTAGAGTTAGGGATATTTCTTAGGGATCTTTCTTAGTGGGTCTTGAGTTGCAATTACAGTTTTTGCTCCATAGTGACATTTATAAAAAACTCTGTTCTGTTTTTCAGCTGCTTTCTGAGTGACTTCTTAGTCTCTTGGGCTGTTCAATTGGGTGGCAAATGCTGCAAGGGAAAAACTGGCAAATAGTGTTGAGTTTAATTTTCTGCTTCACCATCTCAGGGTTTTGTTTTTAAGTGCTGGTTCTTGTAACCTTAAACCCTGACATTTTTCTTCCCAGCCCAGTGAGATTACCTAAGGTCTGGTGGGTTCTCAGGCTTTTACGATCTATCCCTCTACCTAACTTCTTAGTTTTCTGCCTAAACACAAGAATCACTAAATTTCTCAGCCAAAAACAACATGCAGATGTTGGGCTAAACTCAATGAGCTTCTATATTCTCCTTTCCTCGATAATTTGGCTCTTCACTTCTTAGTTGTTGAGCAGCACCTAAAAGCCTTTAAAAGATATGTTTCTGTTGTTGTATTTTATGTTTTTATACTTTTTTTGGTGGAGACATGGTTTTGCTGTAATTTTCTCTAGCACAGCTGGAAGCTAGGCATAGTTTATTAATCCATGGTACTTGATACAATATCCAACATACAGTAGATAACTAATTATATACATACGTGTGTATTCAATTAATTTCCTCACTGTTTAGTAAGGGATGTACATCTAAACAAATAAAATAAGATACAGCATGCTAACACTTTATGATACGGCATGTGCAAGATAGAGTTATGGCAAAGGGAGTAATGAACCACTCCACCGGAGGTTGTTGTTGGGTCAGAAATTCATAACAAAGGGAAAGGTATTGCGTCTGGATCTTAAAAGATAAATAACGGTGCTCCAGTCAGACAAATGTGTGAAAGAAACATCCCAGAAGACAGGGAAGTATGTGTAAAACTCCAAAGGTTTAATGTGCCACTGTGCTTTAAGGAAGCTCTAATTTGATCTGATTTTATCTTCTGTGGTGGGCTAATCAACAGTGAATTACTTGAACGATTTTTATTAGGGGAGTCACTGGTTCAAATTTATATGCCTAGAAAAATACTAGCAATAAATACCTCAGAATTTAGCAGTAGTTACTGATAAGATAGAGTGTATGGGTGATTTATTTATGCATAGTTATGGGCTGCATAACAATGTTTTGATTAAAGATGGACCACAAATATGATGGTGGTCTCATGAAATTATATTGGAGCTGAAAAATTCCTATCTCCTAGTGACTTCCTCACCATCGTAATGTTGTACCACACGCGTCACACACGTTTGTGATGATGCTGGTGAAAATAAGACTACTGTGTTGCCAGTCCTATGAAACTATCATGCATACAATTATATATGGTATTTAATACTTGATCATGATAATAAGCAACTATATTGCTGGTTTATGTATTTACTATACTGTATCATTTTTAAATCTATATTTTAGAGTGTACTTCTTCTAGTTATATATTAAAAAGTAAACTGTAAAACGGCCTCAGGCAGGTACCTCAGGAGGTATTACAGAAGAAGGCATTGTTACCTAAGAGATGACAGCTTCATGCATGTTATTGCCCCTGAAGACCTTCCAGTGGGACGAGGTGTGGGGGCAAAAGACAGTGATGTGGCTGATCCTGAGCCTGGGTGGGCCTCAGCTAGTGTGTGTCTGTGGCTTAGTTTTCAACAAAAGCATTTAAAAAGTTAAAAAAATGATTTTGACAATAAAAATGCTTATAGAATAAGTATACAAAGAAAGAAAATATAGTTTTACAGCTACATGATGTATTTGTGTTTTCAGTGAAGTGTTATTACAAGAGCTAAAAAGTTAAAAAAAAAGTTTGTAAAGTAAAAGTTACAGTAACCTAAGGTTAACTTATTATTGAAGACAAATTTTAATAAATTTAACGTAGCCTAAGTGTACAGCTTTGATAAACTCTACAGGAATGTACAGTAACAGTCCAGGCCTTCATGTTCACTTGGCATTTACTCCCTGACTCACCCAGACCAACTTCCAATTCAGCAAGCCCCATTCATAGTAAGTGCTTCCTATGAGTGTACCATTTTTATCTATTATATTTTTTACTGTACCTTTTCTATGTTTAATAGACAAATAAGTATCATTGTGTTATAATTGCCTATAATATTCTGTACAGTAATACGCTGTATGGATTTGTAGCCTACATATTATATAACCTAGGTGTGTAGTAGGCTACAACATCCAGATTTGTGTAAGTATACTCTATGATGTTCTCACAATTACAATATTGGCTAATAGCACATTTCTCAGAATGTATCCCTATTGTTAAGTGATGCATGACTGTTTTGTGAATGTGCTAACATTTGTACAATGAATATATATAGCTCTTATAATCAGGTAACCAGCGATATAGACATATGGAGTGCATTCAGTGGATAATGACTAGGGGATATTTTCCACTGAATTAATTGAATGGAATGCCCAAATATAAACTCTTATTTTAGGTCTAGAGTTCAGTTCATCACTGTCTTTCTTAACTTTTCAAAGAAAGAATATACTCTCAAATGCAGAAGTCTTTTTTCACCAAGGCTTTTATTTATGGGCCACTGAGACTTTCTTTACATAATTTTTTGGCTTGACTCGACTCCTTTTAGGTTTGGTCATTTATAAAGACTCCAGAAAAGGATTTCTCAGAGGGAACTGCTGAATGGACTGAAAATTACTGGTGAGTCTCTTGGCTATGATTTGTTCAATACATTTCATCTTTGTCATAATAAACACCTACACAGCATATAGTTTTCTTAGCAAATGCATTGTTCTAAAGGAAGTGAAGAAGCCATTTCAGAAATACTTCATAGCTATAATGGGGACAGATGTTTACCATTGAACCATAGAATGCTGTGGTGAAGGCAGTGCTTCTCAACCTTGCTGCTTTATCATGGCCTTTCTAACAAGACATTTTAGACACTGTTTTTCTTACTACTCCCATAAAATTTCAATCCCCCAGATATATCATATCTGTTTAGTACAATGTGATTATTTGTGCTTTATACACAGAAGAACATGGTTTTCTCCCCCTTCACCTATAACCAATTTCCATTCCCTTAAGAATGATATTGTCAATATTGAGAATACATGATGGAACGGCACACCCAAGGGAGAGGGAATACCATCATTATCATTATGGGCCAATGAGCTTTTTAAGGCATGAAGAGGAGATGAATAAGATCAAAAGAATGATGCTGTCCCTATGTGTTATCAGATAAAACAAGCTGAGGAAAATAAATAAAACCTTTATTTCTGTTTTTGTTTTTTTGTTTTTTGTTTTTTTTTTTTTTTTGACAGAGTCTCTCTCTGTCTCCTGGGCTGGAGTGCAGTGGCACAATCACAGCTCTTTGCAGCCTCCACTTCCCAGGTTCAAACGATCCTTCTGCTTCAGCCTACCATGTAGCTGGGATTATAGGCACCTGCCACCATGCCCGGCTAATTTCTGTATTTTTAGCAGAGACAGGGTTTCACCATGTTGGTCAGGTTGGTCTCGAACTCCTAAGCTCAGGTGATCTGCCCACCTTGGCCTCCCAAAGTGCTGGGATTACAGGCATGAGCCACTGCGCCTGGCCAATAAAACCTTTCTTTAGGAAATCAAAATTTAACACAACTTGTGTTAGTTAAGGCAAAGAAGTCCAGCCAAATAAAATCCAATGTTTTACTTGTTTATCATAATCTTATTCCTCATGTCACAGTCCTGGACAAAGGTTTCTCTTGGCACGTACGGCCCTCCTCCATAAGTCATTCAGGAATCTAGGATAATAGCATCTTTTCTATCTTTAATGCTTGACTTCTATGGCTAGGCTACATAGCCAGGAAGGTGACAGAGCATGGAGGAGGATGTAAAATTTTTTTTTTTTTTTTTGAGACGGAGTCTCGCTCTGTTGCCCAGGCTGGAGTGCAGTGGCTCAATCTCAGGTCACTGCAACCTCTGCCTCCTAGGTTCAAGACATTCTCCTGCCTCAGCCTCCTGAGTAACTGGGATTACAGTGGCCCACCACCACACCCAGCTAATTTTTGTTATTTTTAGTAGAGACGGGGTTTCGCCATGTTGGCCAGGCTGGTCTTGAATGCCTGACCTCAGGTGATCCACTGAGCTTGCCCTCCAAAAGTGCTGGGATTACAGGCATGAGCCACTGTGCCTGGCCTAGAATATTTTTATGTACTAGGAAGGCTGGGAAGTAGTACACACCACATCTGCCAAAACCTCAGCAGCCAGAAGTCAGAGTCATGGTGATGTGTCCAGAGTTGGTGGGTTCTTGGTCTCACTGACTTCAGGAATGAAGCTGTGGACCCTTGCGGTAAGTGTTACAGCTCTTAAGGGGGCGCGTCTGGAGTTTGTTCCTTCTGATGCTCGAATGTGTTCGGAGTTTCTTCCTTCTGGTGGGTTCGTGGTCTCGCTGGCTCAGGAGTGAAGCTGCAGACCTTCACGGTGAGTGTTACAGCTCATAACTCTAATCTGAAGGCAGTGTGGACCCAAAGAGTGAGCAGTAGCAAGATTTATTGCAAAGAGTGAAAGAACAAAGCATCCACACTGTGGAAGGGGAGCCCACCAGGTTGCCACTGCTGGCTCAGGCAACCTGCTTTTATTCTCTTATCTGGCCCCACCCACACCCTGCTGATTGGTAGAGCCCACTGGTCTGTTTTGACAGGGTGCTGATTGGTTTGTTTACAATCCCTGAGCTAGACACAAAGGTTCTCCACCTCCCCACCAGATTAGCTAGATACAGAGTGTCCACACAAAGATTCTCCAAGACCCCAGCAGAGTAGCTAGATACAGAGTGTTGATTGGTGCATTCACAAACCCTGAGCTAGACACAGGGTGCTGATTGGTGCGTTTACAATCCCTGAGCTAGATACAAAGGTTCTCCACTTCCCCACCAGATTAGCTAGATACAGAGTGTCCACACAAAGGTTCTCCAAGGCCCCACCAGAGTAGCTAGATACAGAGTGTTGATTGGCGCATTCACAAACCCTGAGCTAGACACAGGGTGCTGATTGGTGTGTTTACAAACCTTGAGCTAGATACAGAGTGCCGATTGGTGTATTTGCAATCCCTGAGCTAGACATAAAGGTTCTCCACCTCCCCACCAGACTCAGGAGCCCAGCTGGCTTCACCCAGTGGATCCCGCACTGGGGCTGCAGATGGAGCTGCCTGCCAGTCCCGCGCAGTGCGCCCGCACTCCTCAGCCCTTGGGTGGTTGATGGGACTTGGCGCCATGGAGCAGGGGGCGGCGCTCATCGGGCAGGCTCCGGCCGCACAGGAGTCCATGGAGACGGTGGGAGGCTCAGGCATGGCGGGCTGCACGTCCCGAGCCCTGCCCCGCGGGAAGGCAGCTAAGGCCCGGCGAGAAATCGAGCGCAGCGCCGGTGGGCTAGCACTGCTGGGGGACCCAGTACACCCTCCGCAGCTGCTGGCCCGGGTGCTAAGCCCCTCATTGCCCGGGGCCGGCAGGGCCGGCCGGCTGCTCCGAGTGCGGGCCCGCCAAGCCCACGCCCACCCGGAACTCCAGCTGGCTCGTAAGCGCCGCGCGCAGCCCCGGTTCCCGCTCGCGCCTCTCCCTCCACACCTCCCTGCAAGCTGAGGGAGCGGGCTCCGGCCTTGGCCAGCCCAGAAAGGGGCTTCCACGGTGCAGCGGTGGGCTGAAGGGCTCCTCAAGTGCCGCCAAAGTGGGAGCCCAGGCAGAGAAGGCGCCGAGAGCGACCGAGGGCTGTGAGGACTGCCAGCACGCTGTCACCTCTCAGTGATACCTAACTATAAGAGGAAATGGTTTTCAGTGAAGAGCCAGAATTATCTCAAATATTGTTTAAGTGGGCTTTAACTACTGCCGATGTATTATCCCACTTTCTCCTCCAACAGCCCTGCAAAAAATGTTATCATGCAAATGGGGACTAAGTTTCAGAACTCAGATGAGCCAAATGGTTACTTGTCTTGAGAGATAAATATGCCTTTGGAACTGAAGACAGAAAAATTTTCAGAATCCTGGAAGCCCCGGGGAAGGAGTGTGAAGAATAAAACCAGGCAGGCCTTGCTTGAGAGTACAGTTCTTTTTTTTTTTTTTTTTGAGATGGAGTCTCGCTCTGTCGCCCAGGCTGGAGTGCAGTGGCGCGATCTCGGCTCACTGCAAGCTCGAGAGTACATTTCTTGAAACAGGGCTAGAATTCTTTCTGCCTGGTATCATTAAAAAGGAGGTGACAATTTGGCCTAAGAAAATTCACGGAATCCATTTTGAAAGACAATTATGAGTGGAAAACACCTGAGTTGAAAAGTGGGGAAGTTTCTCAATCTGCTTACTCCAAGGAAATTCTTAAAGGAATTATAAACACTTACCTAATAAGTTAATTTTTAATTGTAAAATAGACCATCTTCAATTTTTTGAAGAGCCCTTGTGTGGAGGAATGCGATCTCATGGAAACAGTGACCAAAAGAAAGTTCTCCTATTGCTTTTTACTTCCCTTTGCTTGAAAAAAGATAAACAGCATAGAAACCTCCAAGAGGCTACCGAGTTCTCTGAACTTTTTTCTCTGCGGCTGCGCCTGGAACTGCTCCCTGCTGCATTTACTGCCTCTGTAAGAGCAACAGTCTCTCCTGAAAATTGGACTGAATTCCAACAAGTTGACAACTTGCATGAAGACAAGGTACAGTGCCTCTCAGTCATATTTTCAGGCCCCAGAAGTCCTATTTTTTACTGTGATATTCATAATGTTGTACCTGAGCGAGTTAGAGAAAACGCCACACTTTGAGACGAATTAAGAGTCCGTTTATTTAGCCGGCAGCCAAGAGACGGCTAACGCTCAAAGTTCTCTTGGCCCCGAAGAAGGGGCTAGATTTTCTTTTATACTTTGGTTTAGAAAGGGGATGGGGGGTCTAGTTAAAACAATTTTACAGAAGTAAAGTAGACAAAAAAGTTAAAAGGATAAATGGTTACAGGAAAGTAAACAGTTCCAGGTGCAGGGGCTTTAAGACTATTACAAGGTGATAGACGCGGGGCTTTGGGTGTTATCAATCGGACGAATTCCTGGGAATTGCGGATATTGCTCGCCACAGTATCTCATCAGTTAATTGCATTCTTGGATGTGCTGGGAGTCAGCTTGCACAAGTTAAGTCCTTGAGGAAGGGGCTGCCAGTGAAAGAGCCAAGATGGAGTCTGTCTGGCTCTCTTAGCTAAGGGGAGAGTCAATTCAGGTGGAAACAAGGCTAGGTGATTAAAGGAAAAGGGAGAGTCTAAAAACAGGGTTAGTAAAAACAAGGTTGGGCATTACATTAACATCATAGCTCTTCCTACTTTTTTTTTTTTTTTTTGAGACAGAGTCTCACTCTTGTCACGCAGGCTGGAGTGCAATGGCATGATCTTGGCTCACTGCAACCTCCGTCTCCCGGGTTCAAGCCATTCTTCTGCCTCAGCCTCAAGAGTAGCTGGGATTACAAGTGCCCACTACCACACCTAACTAATTTTTGTAGCTTTAGTAGAGATGGGATTTCACCATGTTGGCCAGGCTGGTCTCAAACTCCTGAGCTCAGGTGATCCGCCTGCCTTGGCCTCCCAAAGTGCTGGTATTACAGGTGTGAGCCATGGTGCTTGGCCCATACTTTTATACTGATTTTTATACAAGCATTTTCTAGGACATATGGAAAGTTACTTGTGTAGTTTTATTTCTACTAAGACCCTGCACTTACCTGATGTCAATAACCACATCTTCTCTTTGACCTGAAAACTTGCCTGGCATCAACCTCATGACTCATTTTTCACAAAAACTTCCAGTAAATTTTCACTTACTGGCCATATTGGTAACCCTTATCCATGTCCACAAGTAGCAGAGTTGAGGTTTGAGTCCAGGTATGAGTAACTCGAAGGCCTATTTTTTTCTTTCCATTTATACTATCCTATCTCTTTAAGTTTTGCCATTACATAAAATATTTTATTTTTTCATGGAGTCAATAAAATCTGATTTTGATCATTGGTTTAACCATAAGCTCCAGTCAGTGTTCTCAGTTGCAACTAGCAGAACTCCCTTCAGATGATTAAGCAGAAAGAAATTGTATTAAATGCAAGGATACCTCTAAACACTGACAGGGCTGCACAGCAGGCTCTGAGCTTCCTGGAATGACTTCCAAAGCCACAAGGCAGAATGAACTATCCAGGGAGTTTCTGCTTTTACCAAGGTCAGGAAACTGTGAATTAAAAAGCCCAACCCTATGAGCAAGATTCAGGATTATGCTGCTTTTGTTACAATCCTCGCAGGTCGAATGGGTGCTTTTTATACCCTACCACTCTCCCCAGGGGTAAATTCCAAACAAAACTTCCCTTAAGTGTTAATGTCTCTAACCAGCACCTCTGGGAAATGTAGTTTTTAGCTTTCTTTCCTTTGTAAACCAGGTGAGCCATGGGATGGGCATTAAGTGAGCCAATTCACTGAACTTCTGTATTCAGATGAACAAATCTACTTTTGACAAATCTGTTGGCCTCTCTTCACCTTTGTCTTTTTGTGTAAAGATAGATGTTATTTTGGTACTGCCTGACTCTCTGGGATGTTTGTCAGAATGGGATGCTGAATGTTAATGCACTTTACAAACAGAAACAAATATCTTCAAGATGTTGTAATTAATATAGACATTAGAGAATGTGTGAGCAAAACTTGGAGGTCATTTTCTACCTAAATGGACAATTGTATGTGGCCTTAAGAGTGTTAGTAGGAAGGAGGCAGCCTAACATTTATCCAGTACATGCCATGTGCTAGAAACATTTACCGATGACTTTATAGTGTCCCTCATATTCATGAATCATAGTGATGCTGGAGATTAGAAGCAAACTCTTTCCTCACGAAGATGATTTGGTTTTGTTGAATGCCATAGCAGGATGAGGTGATCACAAGACAGACATCATTGCTCTTCAAAAGAATGGAGTATTCTATTTATTAAAAGTATCTGGAATTCTGTTGTGTGTGAGTCTGTGCAGGAACACAATGGGTCTCAAAGTGAAAAAAACTTTGGATTCCTGGTTCCTACAGCACTTTTGTTCAGATGCTCTCTGTTATTTTGCTATGTAAAAAGGGAGCTTGAATTTCATGTGAAGTATAAAAACCAAGGAGAGGAATCCTGCTTGGGGCCATCAAGTATTATAGCATTGTGGTCATGAATGATTAAATAGATAGGAGAAGTATAATTCTCAATAAACACCAAATGAATTGTTTAGATGAAACTGAAACTTTGCCAATTGAATTTTTTGAAAGGCACATAATTCTTTATTTGGTTTTATTTCTTCTCCATCCCAAAAGAATATTGAACGACGGAACTTGGGCAGCACAAATGCCTTGGATTCTTAGTCCTCAGTGTTACTTTGTTTTGTTTTAATTGGCTCTTTTAAAGGGACTGTATGGTCAAGAGGCAAACACAGAGCAAACAGAGGGAGGGAGAAGGGGGCAGTCTGCACCAGCCTGGGTTTTGATCTCCCATCTATTACTTATTAGACTGAGATTTCTGGCAATTTTATTGAACTTTTGGATACACGGTTTCCTCATCTTTAAAATATGGATAATTATTGCAATTTCAGGAGCTTAGCGACTATTGCATTAAATCATAAGTGTAGAGTATTTATCTTGACAAATAGTAAGTACTAGTAAATGGTCATCCTCCTACACTCATTTCTTTTCCTAAATCCAGAGTTTCTAAAATCCAAGAGTCCCTTAAATTCAGAATATCATCTCTAAAGAATATGGCTGATAGTAATACATTTAGTATCATATATATTTGTGATTAATGGGACAGAATTTACCCCCATTCATTGCCAGGGTGGGTGAAGGGCAATATCAGTTGAGGTGCCCAGTCATGACCAGAGGAGTAGGCACAATCTCTGGTCATGTTTAGCAAGAAAATCCCGCACAAGTAACCCATTATCTAACCGATAATAGGAATGTAGAATTCTTTTGATGGGAGATCCATGAAGGGTGAGATTGTTCCCTTAAGGCAGAAAAAATCTGTACAGTCTCCTTGTAAGTGGGAGGGCCCATGTTACAAAAACAGGATTCCAGGGGCGAGAAAAAGGGTAAGCAAGAGAAGAAATTGAAGAATGAGTTCTAGAAGGAGATGTTTATTAGACAGATTACCAATTACCCAGACAGAGATTTGCACAAAAAACAAGAAGAGACTGTAAAGACCCTAAATGGGGTTGAGGAAGAGTCTCTGCCATAGAGAGTTCACTTATTAAAGCTGGAGTACAAATTCAGGACGGGGTAGCCAAGGGGCCCTGAGACTGGGTCCTACAGGAACTAATGAGAGATCTTCTGGTATAAGTTGGGTGGAATGAGCAGGGTTTGGGTTACAAGCTGGCTACTTGGCCTGATGCAAGGAGCTTCTGTTACTTCAATAAAAATCTAAAAAGTCTACTCCAACCTCTTTTTGTAGAACATATAGCGTATACCTCATTGGCCTTAAAACTTATATTTGAATTCAAGATATCTAGTGTTGCGTTTTGATCCCTCTGTTTCTTAAGCTAGTCATTCAACTTGTGAAACACTGGTTCACCCTAACTACTGGGTTGTAAGCATCCAATGTAGTAGTAGGTATGAAGAAATAGAGCAGTGGTTATTTTTTGTCCTAATCTTGTACTACCTAATATGGTAGCAACATGTGTCTATGGAACCCTTAAAATATGTTGAAATTGAGATATTCTGTAAGTGTAAAACACACACTGAATTTCAGAGACATAGTGTGAAAAAATGTACTATCCTGCGAATAAAGTTTATATTAATCACATGTTAAAAATCACATTTTAGACATATTAAATATAATCCACCATAATATCTGTGGAAATGAAAAGGAAAAGTTAAATAGAATATATTGTTGAAATTAATTTTACTTGTTCATTTTTACTTTTAAAAATGTGTCTATCAGAAAATTTAAAATTACATATGTGGCTCACCTTATATTTCCTTTGGAGAGTGCTGCTCTACACAGTCCTTCTCCTTCTCTTTCTTCTCCTACACAGTTGTCTCCTTCAGGCAACAGCTCTAATTTTTATTTGTGGAGTGGCTCTAGTCCTAATGGTAGAATATATGAGTAAGCACAGCACATTACACTGGCGATTGCTTCAGGAGATTGATTCAATCTCATCCACCAGACAGGATGTGATGACAGTGGCAACATAGTCTAACCTGTACAACTTCTACTTGACAATGCAGAGTCTACCATGCTAGAGACTAGGAGGCAGAGCCTGAGAATGAAGCCAATCAGAGGAAGCAGATCCAAAAGCTGCTTCAGATTAACACTCAAATGGTCTCTGCAGTCAAATTCATCACTTGGGTTTTCCAGTTCCATGAGCCAACACACCTTCTTGCTTATGTCACATCAGACTTCTTTTTTTCTACTTCCAATACAAAGAGTTCTAATTATTTCCAAGGACCTTTCAATGGTAAGGAAGGTCCTGCATATACATGGCCTGCCTGTGCTGATCATTTCTTCTGGAAAAGATGAAGCTTAGGAATGTGTAGTGACTTGTCCAAAGCCACAAGGTAAAAAAAACCTCAGGTTCTGAACTAGCAAAGGATCCTCCTTACTCCCAGACAATGCAAATCCCACTGCCACTCCGGCATAAGAGTGAGAATAAGTGATGCACAACAGTCCAATGTCTGATGTTCAAACACTGGGTCTGGCTCACACTCCCTTTGTCTCTCCTGCCCTGTCTAGCCTTGTAGTGGGTACACCAACCCTGATTCTAAGCCAGTTTTTCCTTGTCAGGAATCAAGGCTCAGGGTACATTAAACACTTTGGGCTATCAGCCAGGGAGTCTTGAAATATTCCTATTGCATTAAACTCCAAATCAATTGTATGCTGAATGAGCCCTGAGTACCTGCTTAACCATGGTGTGCATCTTTCTCTTGAACCTTGAATCCTAGGCTAAGGGTAGAGGTTTTCCTTACCTTAGTCACTGGAATCATCATTTTGCACTCACTCTAGGAGGGGTGAGTGGAGCATGGGAAGAAGGGATGTTTTACTAAGTAGGCCCTCTACATGGAATCATAAGCTGGAACAAAGGTTTCCCCCCAACAAGAAGGACCATAGAGAAAGATGTAACCAAGTTGTACATGAGTAGATTTTGTTTTTTCATAACCTGCACATCTACTAGTCTAGCTGGTGCCTCAACACCAAGTTCACAATCATCTTAGCTTGTGGTGGCCTTTTCTAAATACTCCTCTAGAACAATTACTTTCTTCAATACTTTTCTGTACCTCTGAATTGTCTCAATCTCTGAATGAGGATATCATGGAGATGCCCAGAAAAGTCCAGACCTGACATTTGTGTGAGCCCACTTAGCACGTTAGACACGGGGAAACGTGTGTATTGGTAAGAAGCTCACCATCTCGTCAACAGGAGGGAAAAGCCAGTTGAATGACTAGATGCTGCTGGTACATTTCTGAAAAATAAAAACATGTGAAATATGAAAGAACTTCTATGATTTTCTACTTTCTAAATTATAATTAAAAATCTTGCATAATGACCATCTTGGAGCCTGCTGAACCTGAGGTGGGAGCTCTGAATGCTGGAGAACAGCTGTTTCCAAACACCAGCCTGCCTTTTCCTTCTCAACAGGTGTCTGAGAAAAGCCTGGAATGTGCTGCCCTCAGATCCATATGGGGAGAGGGGAGGAGGGGGCAGCCTTTGCATTTTCTCTCGTAGAACTTCTCCAGTATCTCACTGTGGCTATTACTTTTTCACACTTGGGGTGAATGTATGTGCAGCTCAGAATGCTGTTGACCCTTTTCAAGATTAGCATGAATAAGTCCCTTGTTAGATAGATGAGCTTTGTTTCTTTATTATTTATACATCATTATATGTTTTAGGTGTTGCATAGTAAAATTTTAATGGGTAAATAGAGAAAAAAGTAAATAATGTGTTCTCAGCTTTTTAAAAAAAATTTTGGATGCTATCAGAGGAAAAAACAAAAGTTGTTTATTGTGAATACTGTAGACTGAATTCATTGATGTTCACTCCAAACTCCCTGTATGTATTCTTGTCTCACAGGGGTCAGAAACTTAAGTATTTGCTAGGTTTTCTCAACTGTACTTGCTACTAGGTTTCTAGATGTGATTTAGAGCATTCCAATTAGGCATTTCTTTGAATTCAGAACTAGGATAAGGTGAAAGGCATCTATTTATTTGATGCTGATTGTGGCCTGATTGTGGAACTGGTGGTTTGCAGGTGGCTTCCCTGATTGGCAAGCAATGTTCTGATACTAAAGCCTCCTCATCCCCAAGGAGCAGCACCACCTGGCGAGCTAGTTCTGCACTGAGCTTTGGGGCCCTTTCCTGGAAGCTCGCTTTAGTAGTCTGTTTCTTCAGCCATTCCAACAATTCAGTGATCTGCTTAGTACCCTAATAAGTCCCTTCAACTAGCAGGAGACAATTCCATTCTCTGAAAATTAACCTTAATTGAAATATTATTCAATGAATATGCTTAAAAATAGGAAAAAAAGAATTTAAAACAAAATGTAATATTCCAAGTAGGAGAAGACTGACATTATCAACATCACAGCTTCTGTCCAGACATCATCATCTTCTCAGTGCTGCCGAAACCCTCCCTTCACTTGGGGTGTGTGCAGTCACAAAACTCTGTTGACTCCTACTAAAATTTGTATAAATGAAGTCCTCAAACTTTCTAAAAAGTGTATTCTGTCCCTGCTGTTTTTCCTCTAAGAGATTCTTGGGCTTCTGTTCATCTCTTGGAGCAAATGTCTCCTCATCTGCTTTCAATTAGGCCAGGCAGAAAGTGGAAAAGAGGCTATCTGGAATATTTAGCAGATCAAGGAAATAAAGTTTATGTTTTATCTTTAGAAGGGAAGGGAAAAGGCAAGGTGAGTATTATAAAGTCACGAGGAAGGCAGAGCGTGGTGGCTCACGCCTGTAATCCCAGCACTCTGGGAGGCTGAGGCGGGCAGATCACCTGAGATCAGGAGTTTGAGACCAGCCTGGCCAACATGGCAAAACCCGTCTTTACTAAAAACACAAAAAAATTAGCTGCTGTGGTGGCATGCGCTTGTAATTCCAGCTACTCAGGAGGCTGATGCAGGAGAATTGCTTGAACCTGGGAGGCAGAGGTTGCAGTGAACTGAGATGGCACCACTGCACTTCAGCCTGGGCAACAGAGTGAAACTGTCTCAAAAAATAAATAAATAAAGTCATGGGGGTGATGGGAGGCTCTCCATGTGACTGTGGGACCTGTGGATGAGGCTCCACATGGTTCCCAAGTGGCATGGTGAAACCTTCTCGAGGGAGAGGCTGTCAAACCAGCCTTTCTTATAAGCAATTCATTGTGCTCAGATGCTTAGAAAGAAAACAGCTTTTAAAAGCAGACACCATGTTAAAAATCGCATGGGTAGTCTATGGGCAAGAAACCACAACACAAAGAATGTTTGACTCCTTTCTTTAAAGACTCATGAGAGAAACAAAGAGTCTGGATTCAAGTTCTAAGTTTTTTGTTCTATTTTTTAAAAAACATGTGCAGATCAAAATCCCGGGCATAGATAGAGACTTACTCCAAAGCGTATTGGTCATCATTCTGATAGCCCCTAGCACACAATTCTCTAATTCTGTATCTATGCAGCTCTCTCTCCCGCTGAAGGGCTTCTTCAGGCAGGGGCTGTCTATGTCACAGCGGCAGAAGCATGCATTTCAAAACTGGGCCGAAGCAAATTAACATCCAGGCTTAGCCAGTTTTTAACGCTACTTTGTCCACAGTTTTAAATTCTCACCATGGCTGCTTCATTAATAAAAATGGGTAAAATCATGTCTCATAACTCAAGCCAGAATGAGATAATGTGTGCAAGACACTTAACAGAATGTCTGGTTCTTGGAGAGCAATCAAAACCACCAGCTAGTATGTGCTATTTTTATTTCCAGGACTGAGTCCTAGAGCATCCAGTAAATAATAATAAATAACAAATGCTAATCAAATTTAAGTGCATACATGAAGGAACTTTGAGTCAGAAGTGAGTTCAGTTCAGTGGCTTACCCTGTAGTGGTTAACAGACTTGGACAAACCTATCTCACTGTACCACTGGAGTCCTTATTTATTAAGTCATAATAACAGCTTATTTCTCACAGAGATACTATGATAGCAAATATGAATATGTAGTTGAAAGTTCTTTGTAAATCTCTATAAGTGAAGGCTATAAATATCAGTTAAGAATTACTCTGTCTCTGCCAGCATTCTCACTTGCTGGTTTTCAAACCTAGAAGAACACCTTTCAACTGCCTTCTGAATATATATGCAGGAATTCAAGATAGAATATTCCAACATTTGGTTAAACCCCTAAAGGGGTAATTCTTAAAATAAGGGATCTTCTATAAAGACTTTTCCCTTTGATTACTAAATGTTTCTTACAAAGTCATTATTGTTTTGAAAAATGCATGCCATTTCTATGGCACAAATGTAGGACGTCAAATGGGAGCTTCATGGACCAGCTACTATGTGCAGCGGTAGAAATAGAACAGAGAAGTTGAGATTTTAAAAGCTTGAAAGGGGAAAAGAAGACAGTGTGTGAACTGTTCAATGCTGTGAGGAAAGCAATGTGTTCTCTCTCTTTTAGTCTTCGTGCTCACACTCACATTTGATCTCTTTAATGTAGTCTCACAAAGACGTTTGCGGTTACACGTTAGAAATTAGCAGCATTCTCTTTCGAGAAAGGAGAGAATGTGAGAGACTTCTCATGCTCTTTATAAAAATTTTTCAATACTTTCTCTGGGTGGTCCAAAAACCATGTTTGAAATGTGTGAGCAAGTAGTATTCTTGGCATGGCTGGTACGAGATTTGCATTTCCTCCAAAGGCACCTTTTTATACCAGGACCTAGACTTTCCCGACCTCTCCTTTCTCAGAAACTGAACAAAGCAAGATTCTTTAAGGCCAGGATTCTGATGAGGAGCCCTATTCAGTCCAGGATGATATTTAATTCTCTTGTAGTCCCTATAATACATTTCTACATTTGTTAAAGATTTATTTTTTATTTCAATAGGTTTTTAGGGAGCAGGTGGTGTTTGGGTACATGAATATGTTCTTTAGTGGTGATTTCTGAGATAAAACTGCCTTCCATCCGGTCATTCAAAAGGCAGGATCTGGGTGGTAGAAAATTATTCATCTCAGGCTTAAAAATCATTTGAGACCCAACCCAGCCTTAGCTTCCTTCAGGCTCCAAAGGTTTTCTTGGCTGTACCTGTACAAGGAAACTGGAAGGGTTATCTATTTTGATTATTCTCTGTCGTTGTAGGGAGAGGCAGGGCAATTTATCCAAGAACACAAAAGCCAGATTGTTTAATCAAATTAAAAGGGAGTAAGCACACTAGAGCTTGAGTCTCAATGAAAGCAACAGCAACGGTTTCTTGTACTCCAAAAATATTTTGAAGCATACAAAATGGATTCATATAGTTTTTTTCTTTTTTTATCGATTGTTCTATTTTTATTTTATAATTTCAGCTTTTATTTTAGATTCAGGGAGTACCTGCACAGGTTTGTTACATGGGTATATTTCGTGATGCAGAGGTTTGAGATACAAATGATCCCATTCCCCAGGTGGTGAGTGTAGTACCCAACAATTAGTTTTTCAACCCTTGCCCCCCTCCCTCCCTCCCCTCTCTAGTAGTCCCCAGGGTGTACTTTTGCCATCTTTATGTCCATGAGTACTCAATGCTTAGCTCCCACTTATAAGTGAGAACATGCCTTTCTTGGTTTTCTGTTCCTTCGTTAATTCACTTAGGATAATGGCCTCCAGCTGCATCCATGTTGCTGCAAAAAAACATGATTTTATTCTTTTTTTATGGGTATGTGGTATTGCATGGTGTATATGTGCCACATTTTCTTTATCCAATCCACCATTCATAGGCACCTAGGTTCGTTCTATGGCTTTGCTATTGTTAATAGTGCTGTAATGAACACACAAGTGCATGTGTCTTTTTGATAGAATGATTCATTTTATCTTGGATATATACCCAGTAATGAGATTGCTAAGTTTAATGGTAGTTCTCTTTTCAATTCTTTGAGAAATCTCCCAACTGCTTTCCACAGTGGCTGAACTAATTTACATTCCTACCAACAGGATAAGCATTCCCATTTTTTCTGCAGCCTCTCCAGTGTCTGTTGTTTGCTGACTTTTTAGTAATAGCCATTCTGAGTGGTGTGAGATGGTTTCTTATTGGGGTTTTGATTTGCATTTATTTGATGCCAGCAATGTTGAACCTTTTTTCATTTGTGTGTTGGCTGCTTACATGTCTTCTATTGAGAAGTGTCTGTCCATGTCTTTTGCTAATTTTTGAATGGGGTCGTTTTTTGCATGTTCAATTATTTACATTCCTTATAGAATGTGGATATTAGACTTTTGTCAGATTTATAGTTTGCAAATATTTTCTGCCATTCTGTAGGTTGTTTATTTTGTGGATAGTTTCATTTGCTGTGCTCTTTAGTTTAATTAGGTTCCATTTCATATACATTTTCTAATAGGAGTTTCAGAACAGGTTAGTTTAGGAAATTTCCATTTTTTTCATTAAATTTTTTATCAATGTGGACTCCTATGTAGTTTTAAGAAATAATGCAAAGACAGCCTATCTACCCTTTATTCGGCTTCCGTCAATGGTAACATCTTGTAAAACTATAGTGCCGTATCATAGCCATGATTCAGCTCCCTCCAGTGGTAACATCTTTTAAAACAAAAGTACACCGTCATAGCCATGATGCTGATACAGTCCATTAATCTTATTCAGATATCACCCATTTTACTTGTACTATTTATTTATAGGTCTATGTGTGTGCATGTGTGTGTGTAGTACCATAGAATTGTGCCACCTGTGTAGGAGCATGTATTCACCACCACAGTAAAAATACAGAACTGCTCAGTTATCACAAGAATTCTTCATTTCCCCTTGATGACCACACCTGTTTTCCTCTACCCACCTGTTCACTCATCCCTAAACCCTGGCAACCACTAATATTTTCATTTATGTAAAAAATTACATAAACAAAATCATTCAGTTTGGGATGTATTGATTTTTTTTCACTAAACATAAATTCCTGAAGTTTTATCCAAGTTTTTGCATGTATCAATACTTTTTTTTTTAATAGAGAGAACTAGAATTTCAAGGTATGTATGTACCATGGTTTGTTTAATCATTCACCTGCTGAAGGACACAGGCTGTTTCTTGGTTTTGGTTATTAATAATAAAGCAGCTATGAGCAATCATGTCTAGGTTTCTGTGTGAACATATGCTTTTGTTTTCTGGAAGAGCACAGTTGATTGGGTGGAATGGAAATTGTGTTTTGTTTTACAGAAAATTGCCAAGCTGTATTCTAGCCATTTTGCATTTTCATCAGCAAGGCATGAGTGATTCAGTTTCTCTGCATCCTTGCCAGCATTTGGTATTTTTACTTAAAACAATAATTTTAGCCATTCAGATAGGTCTGTAGTGATAGCTCATCATGATTTTAATTTGTATTTCTCTCGTAGCTAATGGTGTTGAAATTCTTTATATGCACTTATTTGCCCTCTGTTTATCCTCTCAGGAAAATGCCTGTTATTGTCCTTTGCCCATTTTCTAATTGGAATGTTTGTTTATTCATTTTACTTTTTTTTTTTTAAGTTTTGAGATCTCTTTTCCGCATTGTAGATACTAGTCTTTAGTTGGAAAAATGGTTTGCAAGTAATTACCCCCAGTTTTCAGGGTTTTTTTTTTACCCTCATTTTGATGAGATGTAATTTATCGATTTTTCCTTTTGTGGGTCAAGCTTATAGTATCAAGTCTAAGAACTGTTTGCCTAGCCTAAGAACCTAAAAATTCTCTTCCATGATTTATTATATATTTATATGATATAATATTTATTATATTTTATATAGCATAATATTTACTATATTTCTATGTCTCACTTTGGAGAACATGATTGGTTTTGAGTTAGTGCTTGTGTGAGGTGAGAGGTTTAGGTCAGGGTTAACTTTCTTGCTTGGATTGAATGGATGATCAACTGCCCCAGATCTATTGGTTAAACATTTCTTATCGACTTGCTTTTGCACCTTTGTAAAAAACCTGTTGAGTTTATTTATTTGGGTCTATTTCTGGGTTCTCTATTCTGTTCCATTAGGCTATCCATCCATGCCTCTACCAACAGTCCGCTGTCTCAGTTACTGCATGTAAATAGTAAACCTTAATATCAGATAAGTGATTACTCCTACATTCTTTGTCAGACTGTTCTAGCTATTTTAGGGCTCACTCCTTTCCACACAAGTTTTATATTAAGCTTTTTAGGTCTGTAATAAAATCTTGCTGAGGTTTTGATAAGAATTGCATTAAATTTATACATCAATTTATAAATAATCTTTACTAGTTTAACACTTCCACTTCATGAATTTCTATTTACTCTCCTAATCTATATTTGATATATAACTCCCTATTTACTTAGATCTCTTAAAAAAGTCTTTAATCAACAATTTGTAATTTTCAACATACATACTTTTTGGTTAAGTGTATACCTAAGTATTTTATTTTCTTTGGAGAAATTGTAAATGTTATTGTATCTTTTAACATAGAAACATCAGTCTCTATGTTTGTATTATTCATATATAGACATAAAATTGATTTTTATGCATTGATCTTGAATCCTACAACCTTGTTGAACCCATCTGCAAATAGGAACAAATTTTTTTATTTTTGCCTTTTCAATCTGCCTTTTCTTATTTCTCTTTTCTTATTTTGTTGACTGGTATTCCCAGTAATATATTGAATAAAAGTTATATATTTATTCATTTTACTGTTTTAAAGTTTTGAGATCTTTTTTCTACATTGTAGATACTGGTCATTTGGTGAAAAAGTGGCTTGCAAATATTTACCCCAATTTTCATTTTTTTACCTCATTTCGATGAGGTATAATTTATCAATTTTTCTTTTCATGGATGAAGATTGTAGTGAGTCGTAGAACTGTTTGCATCCCTCCGTCTCCTCCATCTTCTGTCCTTTCATGTCCTCTTTGTAACTTACTCCTCCTGCGCCCTTGTCTCATCTCTCGTACTTTTATTTTACCATCACCGCCCACATTCCCTCCAGAACTTCTCCCGTCTTCCTCCTGTTTCCCTTGTTCTCCCACCCTTTCTTGCTTCCCCGTTGTAGTTTTTAAAAATTTACATTTTAAAATAGCTAGAAGAGAATCACTTGAATGTTCCTAGCATAAAGAAAAGATAAATATTGAAGTTGATGGATATCCAAATTACCCAGATTTGATCTTTACACATTATATGAAGGTATCAAAATCTCACATGTATCCTGAAAGTGTTTACGTCTATTATGCAGCAATGAAAATAGTGATAAAGAAATTTTAAAATATTTGCTTATTTATTGTAAATAAAAACTGTATCCATTTAAGGCATACAAGCTGATATTTTGTTATAGGTATACACAGCAAAACAATTACTACAGGCTGGCCCGGGTGCGGTGGCTCATGCCTGTAATCCCAGCACTTTGGGAGGCCGAGACGGGTGGATCACGAGGTCACGAGATTGACAACATTCTGGCCAACAAGGTGAAACCCCCGTCTCTACTAAAAAATACAAAAAATTAGCCGGGCTTGGTGGCGGGCACCTGTAGACCCAGCTACTCGGGAGGCTGAGGCAGGAGAATGGCGTGAACCCAGGAGGCGGAGCTTGCAGTGAGCCGAGATTGCACCACTGCCCTCCAGCCTGGGCGACAGACAAAAATAAATAAATAAATAAGGTAAAAAAAAAATTACTACAGGCAAGTTAATTAACATACTCATCTCCTCACAAAGCTAGCATGTTTGTGCATGTTTGTGTGTGTTGAGAGCTCCTGAAATCTACACTTTCAGGGCGTTTCCAATATACAATATAGCACAGTCCTGTACTGCATCATATTTTGGGCAATGATGGGCTGTGTATATGACTCTGGTCCCATAAGATTGTCATGGAGCTAAAAATTCCCATCAGCTAGTGACATCATAGCCATCTTAAGTTGTAGCATGACACATTATGCATATGTTTGTGGTGATGCTGGTATAACCAAACCTGGTGCAGCAGGTTTGTTTTATAAAAGTATAAAAGTCTTATAAAAGTATAGCCCATACAAGTGTGTACAGTACATAATACTTGATAATGACAATAAACAACTATGTTGCTAGTTTATGTGTTTACTCTATTATACTTGTCATTATTTTAGAGTATACTCTTTCTACTTCTTAAAGAGAAAAAGGTAACTGTAAAACAGCCACAGATGGGTCCTTCAGGAAGTATCCAGAGGAGGACATTGTTATCTAACAGATGACAGCTCCATGCATGCTATTGCCCCTGAGGAACTTCCAATGGGACAAGATGTGAAGGCGGAGAACAGTGATGTGGATGGTTCTGAGACTGTGGGCCTAGGTTAGTGTGTGTTTGTGTCTTAGTTTTTAACAAAAGAGTTTAAAAAGTAAAAAAAAAAACAAAAAACAAAAAAAAAACTTGAAGAAATAAAAACGAAAGAAAGCATATATAATAAGGAAATCAACAAAATATTTTTGTACAGCTGTACAATGTTTGCGTTTTCAGCTAAATGCTGTTACAAAAGAGTAAAAAATTTAAAACAAATTTATAAAGAAAAACGTTACAGTAAAGTAAAGTTAATTTAGTATGCAAAATGAAAACTGTTTGTTAATACATTGAGTGTAGCCTGAGTGTAGCCTAAGTGTACCATGTTTCTGAAGTCTGCGGTGGTGCCCAATAATGTCCTAGGCCTGCACAATCACTCACCACTCATTCAGTGACTCACCCAGAGCAACTTCCAGTCCTGCAAGCTCCATTCATGGTTAACACCTTGTACAGGTACATCATTTTAAATCTTTTCTACCATATTTTTACTGTATGTTTTCTATGTTCAGAGACATAAATGCATACTATTTTGGTGTAATTGCCTACAGTATTCATTCAGTATAGTGACATGCTGTATAGGTTTGTTGCTTAGATATACAGTAGGTTATACCATCTAGGTTTGTGTAAATTTACTCTATGTTTGCACAATGACAGAATTGTCTAGGGTGCATTTCTCAGAACACATCCCTGTCATTATGTAACATGTGACTATTATTAACTATAGTCATCATGCTCTACAACTGTATCTCTAGAACTTTCCATTATATGTAACTGCAACTTTGTACCCTTCAATCAATATATCTTCATTTCTCCCACCTACCCACCCCTGGTAACCACCGTTCTACTCATAAGATATCACCTCACACCTGTTACAGTGGCTATTACCAAAAAAGTGAAAAATGACGCGTGTTAGCGAGGAAGTGGAGAAAAGGGAACCCTTGTATATTGTTGGTGGGAATGTAAATCAGTAGATTCATTATAGAAAATATTATGGAGATTCTCCCCAAAAAGTTAGAAATGGAACTACCATAGGATCCAGCAATCCCACTTCTGGGTATATAACCAAAGGAAATAAAATCAGTGCCTCAAAGAGGTATCTGTGCTTTCATGCTCGCTGAAGCATTATGCACAATCTTAGTGTCTGCAGTAGGTGAATGGATAAAGAAAAATGTGAGGTACACACACACCTAATGGAATATCATTTAGCCTTAAAAAGCTCTACTTTTGAGACAACTAAAATCCAAATATCTTCTTCTCCTTTTCTTTTTTTCTTCCTCCTTCCTCCTTCTGCTCCCTTTATTTTCGCTTCTGCTTCTGCTTCTCCAACCCTTCCACCGTCCAGCCTCTGATGCTGTCAAAGGCTTATTCTGACTATGCCCACAGTCTGAGAGAGGACAGAACGGTCAGCATGGACTTATTTCCAGATGACTTATCTCACAGTGAAAATACCCTGGTAATCTAAAGTATTTCTTAAGAAAGGAGGCTGCCATGTGCGGTGGCTCATGCCTGTAATCTCAGCACTTTGGGAGGCTGAGGTGGGCAGATCACAAAATCAGGAGATCAAGATGATCCTGGCCAACATGGTGAAACCCCATCTCTACTAAAAATACTAAAATTAGCTGGGCGTGGTGGTGCACACCCGTAGTCCCAGCTACTCAGGAGGCTGAGGCAGGAGAATTGATTGAACCCGGGAGGCAGAGGTTGCAGTGAGCCAAGATCGCACCATTGCACTCCAGCCTGGGCAACAGAGCGAGACTCCATTTAAAAAAAAATATATATATATATATATCAATCAAGGAATATATATATCAATCAAGGAATATATATATATATCAAGGAATATATATATATATCAAGGAATATATATATATCAAGGAATATATATATATCAAGGAATATATATATCAAGGTGTATATATATATATCAAGGAATGTATATATATCAAGGTATATATATATATATCAAGGAATATATATATCAAGGAATATATATATCAAGGAATATATATATATCAAGGAATATATATATATACACATATATATATCAAGGAATATATATATATATACACATATATATCAAGGAATATATATATGTGTGTGTGTGTGTGTATATATATATATATATCAATCAAGGAAAAGAACATGGCAGGCATAGGTTAAAGCAGATACAAAAGTCCATGGGGGTAGACGAGTAGTTGGCATACATGAGCGAGAGAAAAGAAGAATAGCTGAGGTGGGGATGAGGGGCAGGTGGAAATAAAGTGGGAGAGGTAGCCAAGAGCCATGTGCTATTATTCCTTGAAGCCCATGGTAAGGATTTGTAATTTTCTTCCAAATACAAAAAGAAGCCAGTGGAAGATTTTGATCAGATAAGAAAGGTTACAGTCTGACTTACACTTTTAAAAGATCCACTGTAAGTTGCATAATAGAGAACCTCTAGAATTGGATGAAGACTAGAAGCAGGGGGACTATTTAGAAGTTATAATAATGCGAGTTAGAAATCATGGTGATTTGGACCAGTTTAGTTGGGGTGAGCAGAGATTGCGGATTTATTTAGAATGCCTGAAAAGGCAGAATCTGAGGATTATTTCTGTTTATATTTCAAAACAAGATGAATCGAGGGTAAAACAAACATTTTGGCCTCCACAACTGGAAAATGTTTCCAGTTAGGAAGAAGTCAACAAGAGGATCAAGAATCTGAGAAAAAGGAACCAAAAAGCACATTTGCACATGTTAATTCGAGCTGTTTATTAAATATTCCATAGAGATATCAAGTTAGAAATAGATTCAAATGTAGGGAAGATATCATATATATGAACTTATATGTAGTTTATTCAAAGCTCTAAGAAATTGTGCAGCCAAAAAACTTCTTTAACATTATTTAGCCCATAGTTTCCCAAAGCAATTTGACCTGGAGGCTTGTATTTCTTATGATGTATGTATATGTATTGCAGATCTAGTGCCTCACAGAATATATTTTGAGATATGCTGACAGATAAATCATATAATGAAGACCTAATAATTGTATGTCTTGAAAATTTACTGTTGAATTATTAAAAAAAAAAGAAGAAAAGAAACTGCCCCAGTACATGCATAGAGTCCTGTAGAATCAATGCTTATGCCATGTTTCTCCTTGTATTCATGTTAAAATTAGTGAAAAGTCATTGTTGGAGAAAAAAATATGCTTAAATAGAATAGAGGCTGGATAACATTGAGTGTTTCTCCGCTACCTTATAAATATGTCAAAACTCTGAAGGGCTGAAGCAATTTATTCTGAAAGTGGGAGTGGGGTAGTGAGGGAGCACTTGGCAGGCTGTTTTCAATCTCTCCTGCTGATGGGTAGGTTCATAAAGCATATGGGCATTGAGTTCAGCCGGATGTTTCAAATTATGAGCAGAAAGACATCAGTGTCTAATATGTATTAGTGAGTTTGAAAACACTGCTTTTAATGCAACAGACTAGGATGTCATGGCACCAAAAGGAGTGGATTAAAATGAGAATAAAAGATATCAAAGCACTCCCAGCTAGGAAGGTTAAATATTGTTACCTATACAGTCATACATCACTTAACAATGAGAATATGCTCAACAAAACGTGTCCTTAAGTGATTTTGTTGTAAGAACATTATAGTGTCAGTATACTTACGCAAACCTAGAGAGTATAACCTACTACACACCTAGGCTATATGATGTAGCCTATAGGCATCTACCGTGTCTGGAGCTGGCAGGACTTGCAATTGCTCTGGGTGTGAAGCAAGTGAATGCAAAGGCCTAGGACATGCTTGTACACTACTGTAGACTCTAGAAACACTGTACACTTAGGCCACACTAAATTTATAGTTTTGTTTCTTCCTTCAATAGTACATTAACCTTAGTTTATTGTAACTTCTTTATAAACTTATTCTCACGAAATCCAGGGTGGCTGCAGCAACAGAGGGAAGGAGAGTAAGGAGAGCCTGGAGCCGCTGGCCCTGCTTATATGGGGAAGAGCATAGAGCATTCTCCACTCAGAGGGTCAGTGGCTGTGGAAGGGGCTGGGTTATGGAGGGGGAAGGCATGGAGGTTGAAGGACAGGCTGGGAGGAGAGATAATAGTGGCTTTGAGTAGATGATGATGACACAGATATGGAGAATGAATTTGACAACTTCTTGCCACCTTCACTCGGTTATCCTAGTCCCAGCCCCCATTGTCTCTCACCGGGATGGCTGAGTTTTCCTCTTAACTGGTCTCATTCCTCTGCTGTCCCTTACCCACACAGGACCTACTGGAATATTTCCCTTGAAAATTTTTACTAGCATAAAGCATGCGTGCAGAGAAGTGTGCATACAATAAGCATACGGCTTGATAAACTTTTACAACTTGAGCACCCCCAGTAACCAGCTCCAGATGAAGAATCAGACCCTGTCCCACCATCCTCAGGCTTCCTCCTACTCCCCGCCAGACACAGCCCCTCTTAACATCAACCACTGCCTGACCTCTCACAGCACAGAAGAGTTTTGCCCACTTTTCTACTTTGTATAAATGGAATGCAGTGTGAGATCTTTAGTATCTGGTTTTTCCCCCACTTCACGGTATTTGTGACATTCCTGCACATTGACCTATGTGAAATCCTTTAGAAAACATTCATCCTACCATGTCACTCCCCTGCCCCAAACCCTACCCTGGCTTTTTATGACATTCAGATTAAAACTCTTACCTTTCTAAACAGACGCCCACCTGTTTTGGCTCCCACTCCACTCTGGTCTCACTCTGCTTCTTCTTGTACCCCCCTTCCTTGATGCTGTGTGTGGGACACGCCAAAATAGTCCCTACATCAAAAAGTTGTCATCTGAGATTGGCGGTACAATGCCCAGTTCAAAAATGTGACTTGTCCTAGGGCCGGGCGCGGTGGCTCACGCCTGTAATCCCAGCACTTTGGGAGGCCGAGGCGGGTGATCACCTGAGGTCGGGAGTTAGAAACCAGCCTGGCCAACATGGTGAAACCCCATCTCTACTAAAAAAAAAAATACAAAAATTAGCTAGCGTGGCAGCACGCACCTGTAGTCCCAGCTACTGGGGAGGCTGAGAATCACTTGAATCCAGGAGACAGAGGTTGCAGTGAGCCGAGATCATGCCACTGCACTCCAGCTTGGGTGAAAGGATGAGACTCCATCTCAAAAATAAACAAACAAACAAAAAACCTGTGACTTGTCTTAGGTCACAGAACTCAGTAAATGTAGAGCCAGTCTTCCACCCCTCTCTCCAGTGTCCAGCATTCTTTCATTCCCTGTGTAGTTTGAGATTCACCCTTCTGCAAAACATGCCACCCACTCCCCTTTGCTTGCCTCTCCATGAGATCTGGAGGCACAACCACCCTTTTCCCGACAGCTCCCCTTTCTCTCAGTCGCCCTTTCTCCCACAGCTGTACTTAGCCCACATCACTTCCTTCCCTGGAAAACCCACCCGTGCAGACACCAACTGCCCCGCTCATTCAAAGGCAGCTGCCTTAAAAATCCTGTTCATTGGACAAGGTTCTGTTGAGTGAAAGTTGTTTCCTTTATATGAATCAGAGAATTTGTAGTTAAGGAATTTGGATTTTAGCCTATCTCTGGCACTTTTCATCTTTAATTTGAAATGCAAACTATTATTCAGCTAGTAGTAACCAGCATTCATAACTGAGAGTGAGTTTGGGAGCAAGGCCACCTAGATTCGAAGGTCGGCTTTCCCTACGTGCTCACAGTGTTTTTATGAGGATTATGAGAGTAAATGCACAAAAGCATCTAGAAGGCCAGCCCAGAGCAGCGCTCAATGCATAATGCCTGTTATTATCATGATCTGCAACCTCCTCCATGAGGCCTTCTTCCGGCCATGCTCTCCACCTTGACTGGAAGCACTTTACTGGAAGCTTGTCAGGCAGATACGCTAGGACTTTCCTTAGATTTCAGTTAGTTTTGGATGTATACATTTCTCCAACGAGGCATTTTCTTCTTAAAGTCAGAAAGGAAGTTTGTGGTTTTTGTATCCTCTGTGCTGAGAGATAGTATTTAATATGTTGAACTTTCTAGTATGGAAAAAAAATTAGGAAGTCCAAGGATATCCATGAGATGGAGCTGTGAGTCCACAATCATGAGGAACAGGATTTTTTTTTTTTTTTTTCAGGAAAGGAAGTGAAGCCCCCAATAAACCAGCCCTGGAAAACGTTGCAGGTGAGACAGAATGTTTGGAGCTGGCTAAGACCTTGTGCAAGCCTCCATCCAGCCCATCTCCTTGGAGTTGGGGCAACTGATCATTGCAATTTACACAGATCATATACAAACCATTTTTCATACAATAAGCTTTTTTTTATTATCAAGCTTTCATTTCATATGTTAGGGAAAAATTTATAAAGAGCTGGGGAAAGGCGAGAAACATTTTTAAAAAATTGACCACTGATTGTATGACATTCTGTGCATTTATCTAATATTATTTGATGATTTAATGAATGAATAAATCCTTCTAATTGACCACTTTGCAAAGCATGCACTATTATCCCTGTATTATAATGAGCAAATTCAGGGTCCAAGAGGCCAAGTTCCTGGCTATGACTCTCTTAATGTTCCCATGTCTAGATTGCAATGTTGCTTCTTCCAAATTTCAAGCCTTTGTTCTTTATTAACTTCCATATAATATCAACTGAATTTCAGTACCCTACTTTTCCAAGATATTATGTTGTGATTGTGTATGGGTTTGCTACTCATGTATGGTTATAGTTGTCCCCTCCCTACAAAACGACCCTATTCTTATGGGGAGTGGACAATGGGATGACACAGCATGGATTGCCCACCCATGAATGTGTCTAAAATGTTTGCAAGCCAACATCACATACAGTGTTTATTACATAGACTATTGTGTTGAAATTACTAGCTTGTGTTCTAAATATTTTCCAGGCTATAAAAGTTGGTCTACCTCTTTAATGGATTTGCCAGTTTTACTGCGGGTTGATATAATACAGGCAGCAGTGGTCAAGGGCTCAGGGGATTGTATTGTGACATTTTTTCCCCAGTTTGCTAGATGGCCCCAAGCAAATCTCCTAACTTCTCAAAGTTTCAATTCATTGACTTCTAAAATAAGTTAAACTAGTGCGAAGGACTTTTTTTTTTTTTTAATACTTTTCTTATTTTTTAAAAAACACAATTTTTGAATACATCACCCCAAAAAGATCAGTCCAAGAGTTTTATATTCCACTTATTACAGGTCAACTGTAGTGTTCACATAGCTCTCATTCACTGAAGCATTTCTCTATGGCTACTGGCACTAAACTAGGTAGTAGAGACAGAGAGATAAGGGGACTCCCTGTTCCATGATATTATACTTAATCAGATCCCCCCACACCCCCGACATTCAGCCTTTTGTCTGGAGATGAGCATCTTGACACACTACAGTGGTTCTTGGCCCAAGCTTGGTGATCAGAGGCTGAACAGAGGGCTTATCCCTGGCCTAACAGCCAAGGAGCTACACGCTGAATCAGGCTGCCCTAACCTCCCTGCACCGACAAGAGCTCTGTTGGCTCTTTTCATTACTCTCTTGTTTTCTATTTACTGCTGTAACAAATTACCACGAACTTAATAGTTTAAAATGAAACAAGCATATTACCTAATAGTTCTTTAGGTATCTCCCACTCTGATATAAATCTCATTGGGCTAAAATCCCGGTGTCAGCAGGACTATATGCCTTTCTGGAGGCTTTCAGGGAAAATACATTGTTTTGCTTTTCCAGCTTCTGGAAGCCACCTATATTCCCTGGTTCATGACCTTTTCTCCATCTTTAAAGTCAGCAGCATTGCATTTCTCTGACCATTATCCTTAGTTACATCTTCCTCTGACCACATCCAGGAAAGGGTCTTAGCTTTTAAAGATTCATGTGATTGGATTATGCCGACCGGAAGAATCCAGTATATTCTCTCCATCTCAAATTTCTTGACTTTAATCACATGTACAAAACCCTTTTTGCCTTGTAATATTATCCACAGATTCTAGAGATTAGGACATAGAAAGCTTTAGGGGTAATAATTCTACCTCCCATATCATCTCAGGGTAGGAAATGTCAGGTCATGAAAAATTCATGTTCAGTTATTTCTTTTTGCTTATTTATAAAACAAAGAGACACGTTTCTCCTGAAACAATATAGAAATATGTGTATCAAACAAATGAACTCACTAAAGAATTAGAGCGATATTCATTTTTCCTTAATTCAGATACGCAGATATTTTATGAGAAAGGGCACTATGAACTTACTCTGCTCTGCTTAAGAATAGTGATCTTGATTTAATAATATCCTTTTTTCCCATAAAAAGAAGAAAAGAAAAATCATGTGGCAGGAGCCAGGGGCTTTGGGCACATTTGAAGAAAAGTTACCACAAAGGTTAGATAAGTTTTCAGATAACTTGTGATTTTCAAACAGTATCTCTGTGTTCCTAGGTCCTCAGGCAAACTGTAATTAGGTAATAATAGTGGAGGTCCTAGTTAAATATAAGATTCTAACTGGTGAGATTTGGTCCTAGTTAAATATAAGGTTCTAACTGGTGAGATTTGGTCCCAGTTAAATATAAGGTTCTAGCTGGTGAGATTAGGTCCTAGTTAAATATAAGGTTCTAACTGGTGAGGTTTGGTCCTAGTTAAATATAAGGTTCTAACTGGTGAGATTTGGACCGTCCTTAGGATGCACAGGCTGTCACACATTTTTCTAGGTAGATATTTAAGTAGGATGTTTGAGTTCTCTATTAAAGAGAGGAAAAATGAGAAAGAGTAAGAGTGAGAGAGAACAAAGAGCTTATATACCCTTCCTACCTTAATTCAACAAATAGTTATTGAGTATCTGCATGAAGCAGACAGTGTGTTAGGAGCTAGAAATAGAGAAAATAACACATATGGTTTCTATTCTTAGGAACTTGCAGTCTAGCATAGAAGAAAGAGAATTGAAGGAGTAATAATACACCACAAAAAAAGAAACTCAATTAGGTTTTTGATAAGGGGAGTGCAGAGAATCATGTGACTCATGGTTATCAGAAAGTCCTGGGTGGAAGGTGGCAAACTTTTCTTTTTCCCTGAGTAGGTAGCATGGTGCAGCAGGACAGGCACTGGAGGACATGGTGTGGTGAGTTCTGCTTCAGATTGCCTCACTCATCAGCTCCATAGGTTAATCGTACTCAATAACTTTAGTGTGGGCTGGGAGTGGTGGCTCGCACTTGTAATCCCAGCACTTTGGGAGTCCAAGGTTGACAGATCACCTGAGGTCAGGAGTTCGAGACCAGCCTGTCCAACGTGGTAAAAACCCTGTCTCTATTAAAAATACAAAAATTAGCTGGGCGTGGTGTCTCATGCCTGTAATCCCAGCTACTCTGGAGCCTGAGATAGGAGAATCACTTGAATCCGGGAGGCAGAGGTTGCAGTGAGCCGAGATCACACCACTGCACTCCAGCCTGGGTGACAGAGCAAGACTGTGCCTCAAAACAAAACAAAACAAAAACAAAAAAAAAACACTTTAGTTTGAATTGACTTTAGCGTCATCCTCTCTCCCTTCTGGAGCTGTTTGTGAGATGGTTAGAAAGGTGACTTTGATGTCTTCTTCTAGTCCTAAATGCGGGGGTTTTTAGGCTCTGAGATGTGGCAGAGTGGCTTGGCGAGTGTATCTCTCCCTGGTGGCACAGACATCCTTTCAGCCAGAGATAGCAAGCCCCAGCTCAGCGTCTACCTGCTGGAAGTGATGAAGTCAGTGCCCATAGAAAACATGGTTCATTTTCTGTTCTGGACCTCATAGACTCATACCATAATTCATTCTGAGTTTTATGGCTAAAGCAAAAAAACAAAAACAAAAACAAAAACAAAAATAAAGAGTACCTGTGTTTCCTTCTTCTTACTCACCACCCTTAACCTATAAATGGAGCTTCTTATGCAATGGTCCAAACATAAGTTTTCAGGAAAATGCATATCAGAAAAATAGCCTTGGAGAAATGAGGGACTCTTAAGAGAATCATTGAAAATATGTTAAGTCTAGAAAAAATATCAGTATTTCAATGAAAACCTATAAAAGGAACATGAAGCAGAACATAAGCGTTCAACAACAAAAAAGTATGGAGAATATGTAACAGAAATTGTTCCAAAAATTGGGGTTCTAGAAGTGGGTGAGACGTGGACTGCCCCTCATTAGAGAAGTAAGCAGACATATTAAAAAGGCAGCCCTGCAAACACTGTGATATGTGCAATATTATGGGAATGTGAAAATGCCATTTGAATAAAAAAGTCAGTGATTGCTTTGCTGAAGTGGTGAGGAGAGGTTTTGCTGATATTTAAAATGAGTTCTGAAGTACAAGCAGGAGGATTTTATGTGGAATAAGAGAGGTCAGTCTAGGCACACAGACCAGCACATGAAGATCAGAGAAAGAGGAGAAAATGAGGCAGGTTGGGTTCTGGACAATGGTGAGGTCTGTTCCCCTGCATTGCTGACTTGGGTGCTGACTTTTGATACTGCGTGAGATACTTGGTGGTACAAATAAGTGCAGGATATTCTCCTCAAAAGGCTTGAAATCTAGCTGGAGAGATAGGACTTGAGAGATGAGCCCATTTACTGATACAGAAAGGAGAGTGAGGGATTTTAAAGGTAGAAGGGCTGAAGTAATCAGAGATACATTTTCTCATTCCTTTACTCAAAAAACATTTTGTGTGGTGCCATTAGTTTGCTATCCCTGTTCTAGGAGCTAGGGATACACAAGCAAATGGGAGAGACAAAGTCCCTGCTCTGAGGGAGCTTACATTTAATGTGGGAAAGAAAGATATTAAATAAGCTAAAATAAATAAAAAGGAAAAACGATATAAAATAATGAATGGTGTGCAGAGAATTACAATAAGGTGATGAGATAGGAAGTGATTGGCGGCGGTTTTGAATAAGTGATCAGGGAGGCTTCATGGAGAAGATAACTTTCCAGCTTAGTTCTGGTTATAAAGTAGGAGCTGGGTGCACACACAGATTGGGGAAGAAGCATTCCTGGAAGGGGGCATGGCTAGCGCCAATAAATGACACGTGCTGAGAAAGAATGTTAGCGCCCCAGCTTTCACAATAAGGGCAGTGGAGTGGAGGCATAGCAGAGGGGCGAGTGGTTTGGGATGAGGTTTAAGGTATATACTAGCAGGAGGCATCTCAGTTCGGGCTGTGTGGTTCTGACTACTGTAGAAGGTCCCTGAAGGGTTTTCAGCAAAGGGATTGTATAAAAGCATGTCTTTGTTAAAATTGCTTTAGCTGCTGCATAGAGATTGGATGTTCAACAAAGGGAGGTGGAAACAAGGACATCAGTGAAGAGGCTGTCATGGCAGTCAGGAAAAGAGAATGATGACTTGGACTAGACTGTGCAAGTGACAACAAAGAGAAATCAATACATATGGGGATGAGCTTGGACAAGGAATGATTGTAATGGCTTGTGGGTAGAAATGATTTGAAGAAGATGAACAAAAACAAAGAATCAAGAATAACCCTGGAGCAGTTATCCAGATAGGTAGGGTAGATGGAATAATTTACCCATATGGGGAAGACTGCAGATGGAGCATGTCTTCCAGAAGAAAACATGAGTTTCATTTTATCTATATTTTTTTCTGAGAGGTATATTGGACATTTATTAGGACTTTTATGTAAAAGTTGATAATTCTACATGGAGTTTAGAAATGTAGATCTAAAACTGGGTGTGTGTATCACTTAGAAATTGTCATGGGCTGATAGCAACAGAGATGAAAATAACAATCATTTAAACAAAAGGGAAGTTTACTACTGTTATCTCACATTAATACCCAAAGGTAGGAAGTCTTGAGCTGACTTAGGGGTTCAGTATTACCAAGGACTAAAGCTCATTTTATCTTTCTTCTCTATAAATCATATTAAGTGGTTTCGTCACTGAAGCTGGCTTCATGGTCACAGATGGTTTCTGGAGCTCTAGCCCTCTTACCTGTGTTTCAGGTAGGAGTTACGCCCAGGAAGAAGTGTAAGAAATGATAAAAGGCTTCCCTAGAGACTCAATCCAACAACTTCTACTTTTTATTTATTTTATGTCCTATAGGTTGTGCCTATCTGTAAGGGACGCTGTGAAACAGAAAAATCTGGATATATTGCCATCCTTAATAAAATCAGGATTCTGATATAAATAAAAGAGGGATTGGCTACTGAGTAGATAATCAGCAGTTTCTACCACACTGACTCTCACAAATAGATAACCCCTAAACCCAAGGGAGTGAATGAAGTAATCTCAAGAGAGTTAGTAATAAAAGGGGCTGGGGGACTGGACTGAATTCTGTGCCCACCGCCTTGTAGAAGCTGAAAGGAGGAGGCTACACTGCCAGTGGAGACTGAGAACCTTCAGTGAATGAAGTAAAGGAAAAAAGCAAGAGCGTCTATCATCAAGAAAAATGTTTTAAATAGGAAGAAATGGTCAGTCTTTCAAATGCTGCTTAAGGGTCAAGTAACATAACCATATAGGGATGGTCATCACTGGTAATTGTTGACCAGACCATCATTCTCCAAGTGTAGATGCAGAGAAACAGAATCAAAGGATAGTAAATGTGAGAGTGACCAGATTGTTTGCAGACCACATTGTTTGGAGAGCAGATTGTTTGCACATTGGGGGTTGAAAATGTTAAGATGGGGACAGACAGATCATGAAGGGTCTTGGGCAGGATGCTGAGACCAAACTTTTCCCAGAAGTCATCATCTCTTTTTTTTTTTAATTATAGTTTAAGTTTTAGGGTACATGTGTACAATGTGCAGGTTTGTTACATATGTATACATGTGCCATGTTGGTGTGCTGCACCCATTAACTCGTTATTTAACATTAGGTATATCTCCTAATGCTATCCCTCCCCCCTCCCCCCACCCCACAACAGGCCCCAGTGTGTGATGTTCCCCTTCCTGTGTCCATGTGTTCTCACTGTTCAGTTCCCACCTATGAGTGAGAACATGCGGTGTTTGGTTTTTAGTCCTTGCGATAGTTTGCTGAGAATGATGGTTTCCAGCTTCATCCATGTCCCTACAAAGGACATGAACTCATCATTTTTTATGGCTGCATAGTATTCCATGGTGTATATGTGCCACATTTTCTTAATCCAGTCTATCACTGTTGGACGTTTGGGTTGGTTCCAAGTCTTTGCTATTGTGAATAGTGCCGCAATAAACATATGTGTGCATGTGTCTTTATAGCAGCATGATTTATAGTCCTTTGGGTATATACCCAGTTGTGGGATGGCTGGGTCAAATGGTATTTCTAGTTCTAGATCCCTGAGGAATCGCCACACTGCCATCCACAATGGTTGAACGAGTTTACCATCCCACCAACAGTGTAAAAGTGTTCCTATTTCTCCACATCCTCTCCAGCACCTGTTGTTTCCTGATATTTTAATAATCGCCATTCTAACTGGTGTGAGATGGTATCTCTTTGTGGTTTTGATTTGCATTTCTCTGATGGCCAGTGATGATGAGCATTTTTTCATGTGTCTTGGCTGCATAAATGTCTTCTTTTGAGAAGTGTCTGTTCATATCTTTCGCCCAGTTTTTGATGGGGTTGTTTGGTTTTTTCTTGTAAATTTGTTTGAGTTCATTGTAGATTCTGGATATTAGCCCTTTGTCAGATGAGTAGATTGCAAAAATTTTCTCCCATTCTGTAGGTTGCCTGTTCACTCTGATGGTAGTTTCTTTTGCTGTGCAGAAGCTCTTTAGTTTAATTAGATCCCATTTGTCAATTTTGTCTTTTGTTGCCATTGCTTTTGGTGTTTTAGACATGAAGTCCTTGCCCATGCCTATGCATATAAACAGAACCAATGACAAAAACCACATGATTATCTCAATAGATGCAGAAAAGGCCTTTGACAAAATTCAACAACGCTTCATGTTAAAACTCTCAATAAATTAGGTATTGATGGGATGTATCTCAAAATAATAAGAGCTATCTATGACAAACCCACAGCCAATATCATACTGAATGGGCAAAAACTGGAAACATTCCCTTTGAAAACTGGCACAAGACAGGGATGCCCTCTCTCACCACTCCTATTCAACATAGTGTTGGAAGTTCTGGCCAGGGCAATCAGGCAGGAGAAGGAAATAAAGGGTATTCAATTAGGAAAAGAGGAAGTCAAATTGTCCCTGTTTGCAGATGACATGATTGTATATCTAGAAAACCCCATCATCTCAGCCCAAAATCTCCTTAAGCTGGTAGGCAACTTCAGCAAAGTCTCAGGATACAAAATCAATGTACAAAAATCACAAGCATTCTTATACACCAACAACAGACAGAGAGCCAAATCATTGCTTCAAAGAGAATAAAACACCTAGGAATCCAACTTACAAGAGACCTGAAGGACCTCTTCAAGGAGAACTACAAACCACTGCTCAATGAAATAAAAGAGGATACAAACAAATGGAAGAACACTTCATGTTCATGGGGAATAATCAATATCGTGAAAATGGCCATACTGCCCAAGGTAATTTATAGATTCAATGCCATCCCCATCAAGCTACCAATGACTTTCTTCACAGAATTGGAAAAAACTACTTTCAAGTTCATAGGGAACACAAAAGAGCCCTCATCACCAAGTCAGTCCTAAGCCAAAATAACAAAGCGGGAGGCATCATGCTACCTGACTTCAAACTATACTACAAGGCTACAGTAACCAAAACAGCATGGTACTGGTACCAAAACAGAAATATAGACCAATGGAACAGAACAGAGCCCTCAGAAATGATGCTGCGTATCTACAACTATCTGATCTTTGGCAAACCGGAAAAAACAAGCAATGGGGAAAGGATTCCCTATTTAATAAATGGTGCTGGGAAAACTGGCTAGCTATATGTAGAAAGCTGAAACTGGATCCTTTCCTTACACCTTATACAAAAATTAATTCAAGATGGATTAAAGACTTAAATGTTAGACCTAAAACCATAAAAACCCTATAAGAAAACCTAGGCATTACCATTCAGGACATAGGCATCATCTTTTATAGAGACTGGTACCGTTGTGCTGGAGCTCATGTTTTAGCTCATGTGCTGTAGTGAAGCCAGTGAGAATGGAAGGGGCATTGTTTACCTTGATGAGACTGCATGAACAGTTTCCTCATGGACCTCAGTGGCTGTTTAGATACAGCTGCCATCAAAAGGAAGGAGTCAAAGATTACTATAAAGTTTCAAATATAAATGATAGGAGGCTGGGCGCAGTGGGTCATGCTTGTATTCCCAGAACTTTGGGAGGCCAAAGTGGACATATTACCTGAGGTCAGGAGTTCGAGACCAGCTTGGCCAACGTGATGGAACCCTGTCTCTACTAAAAAAAAAAATTACAAATTTAGCCGGGCATGGTGGTGGGCACCTGTAATCCAAGCTACTCGGGAGGCTGAGGCAGGAGAATTGCTTGAACCTGGGAGGTGGAGGCTGCAGTAAGCTGAGATCATGCCACGGCCACTGCACTCCAGCCTGGGCAATAGAGTGGGACTCCCATCTCAAAAAAAAAAAAAAAACTCTAAATGATGGGGAAGAGGCCCTTTCATGAGTATAAACTGATAATTCACTTAGGAAACAAGCTTAGTGGAGAAAGCAAATAAAGCCAAGTTCGATAAATTTGAAATATCAAATAAAACACAAAACACTAGTTAATTTATAAGGTATGAAATTGAGGTATGAAATTAAGATGATAAAATGGGATGGGTTCAAGGAGAGAACAAGGTGGAGTGCTTTTGGTAATTATTTACAGGAAATTAAACTATTCATAGCTAATTATTCATTAATAAATGTTTACTGGATATCTACCACATCCCAGGCATTAGGAAAAGCGATGAAGATACAAGTTGAATACAATATAGTCTCTAGCCTCCAGGAGCTTATTGTCTAGACTTTGGGAAATAAACGTATAATGCAATGAATGCATTGACAGTTGACACCATGAGAGGGAAACGTATTCAAGCGAAGGCATGGGGATTCGGAGGAATTCCACCTCAGCTTTACTATAGTCTTTCTCTGCTGGAAAAACTTACACATAGATAAAGAAATAACCATGTCACAGTATGGGAAATAGAAGCTGTTAATACATCTAGGACCTACTTTATTGATCATTTATGGGTTTTAAATATAAGGAAAAGAAATGAAGCATTTTCTAAGCACCTATATGCATCCATCAATTTCTTGTTCATGATTTCATGTAGCATTTGCAGCAATGGTGTCATCATCATTTTCCCATATATAGAAACTGGGTCTCCAGAAAACAAATCTCACTCTCCAGGTCACACCACAAGTAAGTGGTAGAGCTGAGATTCCAATCCAGGTCTGTCTTATCTCACAATTGGTGTTCTTTCATTTGTCTCATGTTAATGGTAGAACAAACTTTCTCACTCTCTGCACTGTTGACATTTGACACTGTAGAATTATTTGTTACGCATTCTTGGCTTCTACCCATGTCCTACTAGATACCAGTAGCACCCTCTCCAATGGAAACATCTCCACATATTCCCAAATGTCCCTAGAGGGGCAAAATGGCTTCTGGATAAGAACTGAGGACCAATGTTCTAGAGAAGACTCCAATCTGTCACTTTCTCTCTGCAGAAACACACCCCCCCACTCCCCGCCACACACACAAGTTTCCTACAGAACAAAATATTTCAATCTGATTGTTCCCCAGACATTCCTTATCTTCTCTTCTAAACTTTCTTCTCTTGTATAATAGATTCTGTACAACAACACTATTATCCATCCCTCACCCAAAACAGAGACTTGGGAATCATCCTGGACTCATCCTTCTGCTTTTCTCTCTGCAATAGATCAGCCTTTTGCTTCTGAAACATCTCTTGGACTTACCCTCTTCTCTCGAGTTCTATCACCACCACCCCAATCCAGGCCTTCTTCTGATACACCAAAGAGAGAATATATACTGCACACTCAGCACACGTCTCACCCTGTAATCACCAAAGCTGTTAGCCCTGTGAGCACTCATTTCCTTTCAAGTCAAAAGACCTCCATAGGCTGCCATATTATTTTCCTTATTTCCTCCATTGCATTCCATCCCTCTTTGTTTTTCTATTTCAATACTTCCTAAGCACAGTCCGAGAGACATATGCCCATCTGTGACAGAGTTCTTATTGTTCCACAGTGAGATGGGAAAGACAAGGGCAAAAACAGATAACTGTCCTCTTGAAAATTATTTTCTCCTCTACTAATAGTGTGTAATTTTCATCTTTTCCTTTTTTGTGCATTTCGGAAGGCTGAACAATTATATGTCCTTCAAAGAAATCCTTTTATTTATTTATGATACTTTGCTGTTCTTTAAATGTCGTAACATGGTAAATGAGAAAAAAAAAGAAATAAAGACAATCATATGTTGCTACTGCTTGAAAATTTGTCAGCCCATGAAATTGCATGTTTAGTGATTACCATTTCTTTACTCTTTATTAGGTTCCCTTAGAAGCATGTCCTAAGACACAGGTTTGCAGGTCAGTGGTGTATTTGGAAGGTGAGCCATGAAGTACTTTTGTAAGAGTGGCGGAGGGAGGAAAATGCAGGAAGGTAACCCATGGTGCATAATGGGACCAGAGACCACCACAAGAGGTGGGGCCTAATCCCATAGGCAAACCCTCAAAACTAATGGGGGCCTATACCACAATCCCTGTCAGTGACTGGAAGGGGCTATTTCGTCTTCTGTATCTCATTTCATGTAGCCATCCCCAGTGAGTCCTCCCAGCTGGCCCCACCCAAGCTCTGATTTAATTGCTCATCCTTGTACCTCCGAATGTTAAAGCTCTTTGAGGACAGAGACATCTTCTTCTTCATTTTCTTTATCAATGTCTACCCTAGAGCCTTGTATGTGGGAAATCATCATCGAATGTTAACTGAGTGAATTCCTGTGTATAGTGACATAGGAGGAAAAGGGAAGAACTAGTTAGTTTTTAATGCTCATTTAATGGAAAACATGATGGCATATTTGTTATTCTTTGTGAGAAGTCTTGAGGGTGAGTTTGTGCTCTGGTGTGGCAACTTGTCCCAGACAAATGAATCAGTTAGAGTTGATTTGAGTCAGTGTATGTCACTTTCACTCTGAATAAAAGGTGCCAAGATGACTTTCTAACATCCTGTTTCCGCAAAACCACCTGGAGGTAGTGTGTGTTAGTACCCATCATGAATCAAGCAGTGTCTGAGATTTGGAAAGGAAATAGAGTCTAGAACTTCACTGTCCAGTGTGGTAGCCTACAGATGCGTGTGGCTCTTTATGTTTACACTTAACTAAAATAAATAAAATAAAAATTTCAGTTCTGAAGTCTCATCAGCTGCATTTTAAGAACACAGTAGCCACAAAGAGTTAGTGGTTACTGTGTTGGTCAGTGCAGATATAGAACATTTCTGTCACCACAGGAAGTTCTATCAGACAAAGCTGGTGTAGAGGACTGGGCATAAGGAGTGTCTGTGTGTGTGTGTGTGTGTGCACGCATGTATGTGTGTGTGCACACGTGTGCCTCTTTGGCTTCCTAAGAAGTGGGAATCGACAGAAAAAAAGGATAATGTTCTATTCGTTCCAGCTGTGTTTTATTTATCCTTCAGCCATCAGTTTCCTGAGGAAGCCTTTCCTGACCCTACACTAGGGTCAGGGATGACGCTTATTATAATTTCTGTAACACAAAGTTCCTCTTCTGAGAAAGATGGTATTTCTCTTACAATTGTGTGTGTGTGTGTGTGTGTGTGTGTGTGCAGCTGTAATAGTGTAACTATTGTCTATCTCTTCCAGTTAGTTGTACACTCAATGAGGTCACAGGTTGGGTCTGATTTTTCTTAATATTTTGCATTGCTTGGCCTAAACTGAATATTTGCTAAATAACTTAATGGTATGTTGAGTGTTTACAATCACAAAACATTGTGGTATATACCCAGTAAAGGGATGGCTGGGTCAAATGGTATTTCTAGATCTAGATCCCCGAGGAATCGCCACACTGACTTCCACAATGGTTGAACTAGTTTACCGTCCCACCAACTGTGTAAAAGTGTTCCTATTTTTCCACATGCTCTCCAGCACCTGTTGTTTCCTGACTTTTTAATGATCTCCATTCTAACTGGTGTGAGATGGTATCTCATTGTGGTTTTGATTTGCATTTCTCTAATGGCCAGTGATGATGAGCATTTTTTCATGTGTTTTTTGGCTGTATAAATGTCTTCTTTTGAGAAGTGTCTGTTCATATCCTTCGTCCACCATGCTGCTATAAAGACACATGCACACATATGTTTATTGTGGCACTATTCACAATAGCAAAGACTTGGAACCAACCCAAATGTCCAACAGTGATAGACTGGATTAAGAAAATGTGGGGCATATACACCATGGAATACCATGCAGCCATAAAAAATGATGAGTTCCAAGGAGCTAAGATGGCCGAATAGGAACAGCTCTGGTCTACAGCTCCCAGCGTGAGCAGCGCAGAAGACGGGTGATTTCTGCATTTCCATCTGAGGTACCGGGTTCGTCTCACTAGGGAGTGCCAGACAGTGGGCGCAGGTCAGTGGGTGCACACACCGTGTGCGAGCCGAAGCAGGGCGAGGCATTGCCTCACTTGGAAAGCGCAAGGGGTCAGGGAGTTCCCTTTCCTACTCAAACAAAGGGGTGACAGACGGCACCTGGAAAATCGGGTCACTCCCACCCGAATACTGCGCTTTTCTGACGGGCTTAAAAAACGGCGCACCGGGAGATTATATCCCGCACATGGCTGGGAGGGTCCTACGCCCACGGAGTATCGCTGATTGCTAGCGCAGCAGTCTGAGATCAAACTGCAAGGTGGCAGCAAGGCTGGGGGAGGGGCGCCCGCCATTGCCCAGGCTTGCTTAGGTAAACAAAGCAGCCGGGAAGCTCCAACTGGGTGGAGCCCACCACAGCTCAAGGAGGCCTGCCTGCCTCTGTAGGCTCCACCTCTGGGGGCAGGGCACAGACAAACAAAAAGACAGCAGTAACCTCTGCAGACTTAAATGTCCCTGTCTGACAGCTTTGAAGAGAGCAGGGGTTCTCCCAGCATGCAGCTGGAGATCTGAGAATGGGCAGACTGCCTCCTCAAGTGGGTCCCTGACCCCTGACCCCTGAGCAGCCGAACTGGGAGGCACCCCCTAGCAGGGGCAGACTGACACCTCACACGGCCGGCCGGGTACTCCAACAGACCTGCAGCTGAGGGTCCTGTCTGTTAGAAGGAAAACTAACAAACAGAAAGGACATCCACACCAAAAACCCATCTGTACATCACCATCATCAAAGACCAAAAGTAGATAAAACCACAAAGATGAGGAAAAAACAGAGCAGAAAAACTGGAAACTCTAAAAAGCAGAGCGCCTCTCCTCCTCCAAAGGAACACAGTTCCTCACCAGCAACAGAACAAAGCTGGACGGAGAATGACTTTGACGAGCTGAGGGAAGAAGGCTTCAGACAATCAAATTACTCTGAGCTACGGGAGGACATTCAAACCAAAGGCAAATAAGTTGAAAACTTTGAAAAAAATTTAGAAGAATGTATAACTAGAATAACCAATACAGAGAAGTGCTTAAAGGAGCTTATGGAGCTGAAAACCAAGGCTTGAGAACTACGTGAAGAATGCAGAAGCCTCAGGAGCCGATGCGATCAACTGGAAGAAAGGGTATCAGCGATGGAAGATGAAATGAATGAAATGAAGTGAGAAGGGAAGTTTAGAGAAAAAAGAATAAAAAGAAATGAACAAAGCCTCCAAGAAATTTGGGACTATGTGAAAAGACCAAATCTACGTCTGATTGGTGTACCTGAAAGTGATGGGGAGAATGGAACCAAGTTGGAAAACACTCTGTGGGATATTATCCAGGAGAACTTCCCCAGTCTAACAAGGCAGGCCAACATTCAGATTCAGGAAATACAGAGAACGCCACAAAGATACTCCTTGAGAAGAGCAACTCCAAGACACATAATTGTCAGATTCACCAAAGTTGAAATGAAGGAAAAAATGTTAAGGGCAGCCAGAGAGAAAGGTCGGGTTACCCTCAAAGGGAAGCCCATCAGACTAATAGCAGATCTCTCAGCAGAAACTCTACAAGCCAGAAGAGAGTGGGGGCCAATATTCAACATTCTTAAAGAAAAGAATTTTCAACCCAGAATTTCATATCCAGCCAAACTAAGCTTCATAAGTGAAGGAGAAATAAAAGACTTTACAGACAAGCAAATGCTGAGAGATTTTGTCACCACCAGGCCTGCCCTAAAAGAGCTCCTGAAGGAAGTGCTAAACATGGAAAGGAACAACCAGTACCAGCCACTGCAAAATCATGCCAAAATGTAAAGACCATCGAGACTAGGAAGAAACTGCATCAACTAACGAGCAAAATAACCAGCTAACATCATAATGACAGGATCAAATTCACACATAATAATATTAACTTTAAATGTAAATGGGCTAAATGCTCCAATTAAAAGACACAGACTGGCAAATTGGATAAAGAGTCAAGACCCATCAGTGTGCTGTATTCAGGAAATCCATCTCACGTGCAGGGACACACATAGGCTCAAAATAAAAGGATGGAGGAAAATCTACCAAGCAAATGGAAAACAAGAAAAGGCAGGGGTTGCAATCCTAGTCTCTGATAAAACAGACTTTAAACCAACAAAGATCGAAAGAGACAAGGCCATTACATAATGGTAAAGGGATCAATTCAACAAGAAGAGCTAACTATCCTAAATATATATGCACTCAATACAGGAGCACCCAGATTCATAAAGCAAGTCCTGAGTGACCTACAAAGAGACTTAGACTCCCACACATTAATAATGGGAGACTTTAACACCCCACTGTCAACATTAGACAGATCAACGAGACAGAAAGTCAACAAGGATACCCAGGAATTGAACTCAGCTCTGCACCAAGCGGACCTAATAGACATCTACAGAACTCTCCACCCCAAATCAACAGAATATACATTGTTTTCAGCACCACACCACACCTATTCCAAAATTGACCACATACTTGGAAGTAAAGCTCTCCTCAGCAAATGTAAAACAACAGAAATTTTAACAAACTATCTCTCAGACCACAGTGCAATCAAACTAGAACTCAGGATTAAGAATCTCACTCAAAACCGCTCGACTGCATGGAAACTGAACAACCTGCTCCTGAATGACTACTGGGTACATAATGAAGTGAAGGTAGAAATAAAGATGTTCTTTGAAACCAACGAGAACAAAGACACAACATACCAGAATCTCTGGGACGCATTCAAGGCAGCGTGTAGAGGGAAATTTATAGCACTAAATGCCCACAAGAGAAAGCAGGAAAGATCCAAAATTGACACCTTAACATCACAATTAAAAGAACTAGAAAAGCAAGAGCAAACACATTCAAAAGCTAGCAGAAGGCAAGAAATAACTAAAATCAGAGCAGAACTGAAGGAAATAGAGACACAAAAAACCCTTCAAAAAATTAATGAATCCAGGAGCTGGTTTTTTGAAAGGATCAAGAAAATTAATAAACTGCTATCAAGACTAATAAAGAAGAAAAAAGAGAAGAATCAAATAGACGCAGTAAAAATTGATAAAGGGGATATCACCACCAATCCCACAGAAATACAAACTATCATCAGAGAATACTACAAACACCTCTATGGAAATAAACTGGAAAATCTAGAAGAAATGGATAAATTCCTCGGCACATACACTCTCCCAAGACTAAACCAGGAAGAAGTTCAATCTCTGAATAGACCAATCACAGGATCTGAAATTGTGGCAATAATCAATAGCTTACCAACCAAAAAGAGTCCAGGACTAGATGGATTCACAGCCGAATCCTACCAGAGGTACAAGGAGGAACTGGTACCATTCCTTCTGAAACTATTCCAGTCAATAGAAAAAGAGGGAATCCTCCCTAACTCATTTTATGAGGCCAGCATCGTCCTGTTACCAAAGCCGGGCAGAGACACAACCAAAAAAGAGAATTTTAGACCAATATCCTTGATGAACATTGATGCAAAAATCCTCAGTAAAATACTGGCAGACCGAATCCAGCAGCACATCAAAAAGCTTATCCACCATGATCAAGTGGGCTTCATCCCTGGGATGCAAGGCTGGTTCAATATACACAAATCAATAAATGTAATCCAGCATAGAAACAGAACCAAAGACAAAAACCACATGATTATCTCAATAGATGCAGAAAAGGCCTTTGACAAAATTCAACAGCACTTCATGCTAAAAACTCTCAATAAATTAGGTATTGATGGGATGTATTTCAAAATAATAAGAGCTATCTACAACAAACCCACAGCCAATATCATACTGAATGGGCAAAAACTGGAAGCATTCCCTTTGAAAACTGGCACAAGACAGGGATGCCCTCTCTCACCACTCCTATTCAACATAGTGTTGGAAGTTCTGGCCAGGGCAATTAGGCAGGAGAAGGAAATAAAGGGTATTCAATTAGGAAAAGAGGAAGTCAAATTGTCCCTCTTTGCAGACGACATGATTATATATCTAGAAAACCCCATTGTCTCAGCCCAAAATCTCCTTAAGCTGATAAGCAACTTCAGCAAAGTCTCAGGATACAAAATCAATGTACAAAAAATCACAAGCATTCTTATACACCAACAACAGACAAACAGAGAGACAAATCATGAATGAACTCCCATTCACAATTGCTTCAAAGAGAATAAAATACCTAGGAATCCAACTTACAAGGGATGCGAAGGACCTCTTCAAGGAGAACTGCAAACCACTGCTCAAGGAAATAAAAGAGGACACAAACCAATGGAAGAACATTGCATGCTCATGGGTAGGAAGAATCAATATCGTGAAAATGGCCATACTGCCCAAGGTAATTTACAGATTCAATGCCATCCCCATCAAGCTACCAATGGCTTTCTTCACAGAATTGGAAGAAACTACTTTAAAGTTCATATGGAACCAAAAAAGAGCCCGCATCACCAAGTCAATCCTAAGCCAAAAGAACAAAGCTGGAGGCATCACACTACCTGACTTCAAACTATACTACAAGGCTACAGTAACCAAAACAGCATGGTACAGGTACCAAAACAGAGATATAGATCAATGGAACAGAACAGAGCCCTCAGAAATAATGCTGCATATCTACAACTACCTGTAGTTGTAGAAAAACAACTTTGACAAACCTGAGAAAAACAAGCATTGGGGAAAGGATTCCCTATTTAATAAATTGTGCTGGGAAAACTGGCTAGCCATAGGTAGAAAGCTGAAACTGGATCCCTTCCTTACACCTTATACAAAAATCAATTCAAGATGGATTAAAGATTTAAATGTTAGACCTACAACCATGAAAACCCTAGAAGAAAACCTAGGCATTACCATTCAGGACATAGGCATGGGCAAGGACTTCATGTCTAAAACACCAAATGCAATGGCAATAAAAGCCAAAATTGACAAATGGGATCTAATTAAACTAAAGAGCTTCTGCACAGCAAAAGAAACTACCATCAGAGTGAACAGGCAACCTACAAAATGGGAGAAAATTTTCGCAACCTACTCATCTGACAAAGGGCTAATATCCAGAATCTACAATGAACTCAAACAAATTTACAAGAAAAAAACAAACAACCCCATCAAAAAATGGGCGAAGGACATGAACAGACACTTCTCAAAAGAAGACATTTATGCAGCCAAAAAACACATGAAAAAATGCTCACCATCACTGGCCATCAGAGAAATGCAAATCAAAACCACAATGAGATACCATCTCACACCAGTTAGAATGGCAATCATTAAAAAGTCAGGAAACAACAGATGCTGGAGAGGATGTGGAGAAATAGGAACACTTTTACACAGTTGGTGGGACTGTAAACTAGTTCAACCATTGTGGAAGTCAGTGTGGTGATTCCTCAGGGATCTAGAACTAGAAATACCATTTGACCCAGCCATCCCATTACTGGGTATTTACCCAAAGGAGTATAAATCATGCTGCTATAAAGACACATGCACACATATGTTTATTGCGGCACTATTCACAATAGCAAAGACTTGGAACCAACCCAAATGTCTAACAATGATAGACTAGATTAAGAAAATGGCACATATACACCATGGAATACTATGCAGCCATAAAAAATGATGAGTTCATGTTCTTTGTAGGGACATGGATGAAATTGGATATCATCATTCTCAGTAAACTATCGCAAGAACAAAAAACCAAACACCACATATTCTCACTCATAGGCGGGAATTGAACAATGAGAACACATGGACACAGGAAGGGGAACATCACACTCTGGGGACTGTTGTGGGGTGGGGGGAGTGGGGAGGGATAGCATTAGGAGATATACCTAATGCTAGATGACGAGTTGGTGGGTGCAGTGCACCAGCATGGCACATGTATACATATGTAACTAATTTGCACATTGTGCACATGTACCCTAAAGCTTTAAGTATAATAATAATAAATAAAAAAAGAAGAGATTTTAAAAATTACCATAAAAAAATAGAAAATGATGAGTTCATGTCCTTTGTGGGGACATGGATGAAGCTGGAAACCATCATTCTCAGGAAACTATCACAAGGACAAAAAACCAAACACCGCATGTTCTCACTCATAGGTGGGAATCGAACAATGAGAACACATGGACACAGGAAGGGGAACATCACACACTGGGGCCTATTGTGGGGTGGGGGGAGGGGGGAGGGATAGCATTAGGAGATATACCTAATGCTAAATGATGAGTTGATGGGTGCAGCACACCAACATGGCATATGTATACATATGTAACTAACCTGCACGTTGTGCACATGTACTCTAAAACTTAAAGTATAATAATAATAAAAAAAATTGTGGTTGACAACTTATTAAAGTTATTTTTTTCTGTTTTCACTCTAATATTTTAAGTGATAATAGTAAGTTCATTTTAGAGGTGAAGAAACCAGAATTCAAAGAAGTTCCATGACTCGCCCTCCCTAATCAATAGATGACAGAGATCAGTATTAGGAGAACATTGGCTGGTAAATCATATATGATCTAAACAACAAGCAGCCACTGATAGAACTAAAGCTGAAGAGAAAATCTGGGGGCATCTAAGAAGATGACTTTAGAAAGCTTGCTGTGCCCTAAAATGGAAAAGAGAAGCAATGAATGCAATATCTGCTGAAGGTGTAAGGCCATGCTATAAGCATGCTGGCAGAGGAGTCTAGAGGGGAATCTGTGAACCGAGTGCCTCTTCTGCCTGGGAAGTGTAGGACAGGGGCCCCCTTGAAGGTGATTTCTGTGTGGTTGTAAAGATAAGCAGGTGATTGGCGCATAATCAGGTGCAGGCATCCTATCCAGTGAATCAGCACAGGGAAATGTAGAGCAGTGTGAGGGACCTACTGCATTACAGGAATGACCTGTAGCTGCATTTGACTTATATGTAGGCAAGAAAATGGAAATGAGACTGAGAAAGTAGATGATCCTTGGTTATGGGGGCGGGGGGGGGGGATCTACAAGTCATGACACTGACCATTTTGTTGACAATGGGAAGACCCTGAACTGTTGTCCCGTATTGAGATGTGAGCATGGAGGGAAACAGTAGGATGGATGAGGAGTGAGGACAGTCTAGAGTAAATATCAGTCAAGAGTGAGATAATGTGGGGCAAAGGAGAGGGGGTATGGATTTGGGGGCATAGATAATAGGTTAAGTATTGTACGTGCTGAGGAAGATATGGCCATAGTCTCTATGCAAGGAGATGTCGTGGTCCCCAATAATCTCCAAGCCTTAATGGAATAAGGTTTGCAGTGACAATACCTTTGGAACCTGGTTGACCCAGAGATCAGCATTGGATGATTGCTCTCCTGTGTTTCACATCCCTTCACTTGCACTGAATGAGTAAAGCTATTCAGTAGCTTATCTCATTGGGAATAAAATTCACTATTCTCAAACCGAAGCTTGAGTCCCTAGAAATATGCCCCCAAGTTCACCATGTAAACACGGTGTTTTTAATTCTAAAATCTCACACGGAGAGATGCTGTTCTTCAATTTAATTTGATTCAATCAATATTTAACAAAGGTCAGTCAGGTTAATGCAGTTAATATAGTAGGTTCCACAGAGAAGACGACTGAAAATGAAAGGTTGGGCTTTCTGGACTTCAATAGTGTATAATCTAATGGGAGCCAAAAAGTAGAGAGAGTGCAAAGAAGATACCTTTTATTGGAATGCATTGTCTGTATGTGAAACATATTTAAAAGACTGTTATGTTTTTAGTTGACAGAATTAAAAGGTTCTAGCAAATTTCTATAAGTGAATAAGATTTGATTATGGGTTTTCATGATAAAATGACAGACAGGTAGCATGGGAGGAGGACCATTCTTTCTGAATTGAGTCAATGGCTTTTAGGAAGATGGGAATTAAGAGATGCTGGTGCTGAGTCCTGCTGGGGACAGTCATCTTCTCTAGCAGTTCATCCCATGCTTCCTCTGGGGACCCTTCCAGAAGCTGACAGATTTCTTGGGTGCTCCAATGCAGGCTGCATAAACTTGGGATGTTGTCACTGAGAGCTGGGCATGAGGGCATGAGCAGAGCACTAAAGAATGAATGTCCCTCCCTTATAGACATGAAGTTGAATTAAGTATCCCTTGTTTTAGACAGTCAGGGCTTTCAAATTGAAGCCAACTGATTTCCATGTCTAAGGTCCTATGAGAATTTGTTTATTGGTTCATGATTTCACTGGGAAGGGAAAGAACTCTGCCACCTTCTGAGGCACAATAAGTCCTCACTTAACATCATCAATAGGTTCTTGGAAACTGTGATATTAATTGAAAGAACATGTAACAAAACCAATTGTAGCATATGCTAATTAATATAAATAAGAGTTAAATTTCTACAGTATATTTCTGACCACAAAACATCAATCATTAAACTTCTAAATAAAGACTCAAAACACTGAAATAAATGTAAGCTAATATACATTTTAAAAAATAATAAACATAAGTAAGATAATTATTTACACGATTATTCATTTCAGGGTCACAGGCGGCTGGAGCCTGTCCCAGCAACTCAGGATGAAAGGCATGAACCAGCCTGGGACAGGAGGCCATCCCATTGCAAGGTACACTCACACACAGCCACACTCACTCAGAATGGGACAGTGTAGCACACCAATTAACCTAAGGTGCACAGCTTTGGGGTGTGGGAGGAAACAAAAGTACCTGTAGAAACCCATGTAGACATGGGAAGAACATTCAAGCCCCACCTAGATGGGGAATCTATATTTTTTTCTCATCAACTTCATAATGAAGTGACGTTGAACAAAACAGTGTTATTAAAAGACCTGCTCTATGTACATTCTCATCTAGAACACCCGAAGTCCAGGTGTAAATGCTGTGCCCCAATGAGACAGTTATTCTCCAGATAAGGGGCTACCAGTGTTTGAATTAGGAATGAACAAATCTGAGATTTCAGGGACATTCGCAAGAAAGGTCTCATGTCCCATAAAGACAAATTGCCTCTCCACCACTGACGAAAGATAATCTTCCACAACAAGTGGATCGTGGGGGCAATTTTATTATTTCTGTCATAAGTCATTCCCTGCTGGAGCATAGTAGTGAGGTGGGAGGAATTTTGTCCACCCACTTCCAGAAAAAGAAGAGAGAAACGTCAGGGCAGCAAGCACAGCTTCCCAGCAGAGGTTAGAATGTCTCAGCATCTAAGGTCAGAATAACATGTTTCTGATAATGAACCATGACAATTAGAGACCATCTTCCCTTGAGGTAGTTCTATGAATTGTCCAGAACAGTGGGAAGAGGAGTGATGACAATGTTAATATAGATTCCTTCTTTGAATTGAAAAAACACCCATTGATGCCTTGGACATATTGGAAGAGGAGAACTAAAGAGAAAAACTGTGTCTTCTGACAATCGGTGGGATTGAGACTTGGATCTTTTAAAATAAAGAAAGAGAGGAAATCTTACGTGGTTTTGCACCAGAAGCTGGTGAAGATGCCCAAGCTATTTACCCCTACAATTTTGCTTGACTCAAACCATGTTAAATGTGTAACGGCCACCACTAATTCTTAACTTTTTAAAATTTTTATTTTTAAGTTCCAGGGTACATATGCAGGGTGTGCAGGTTTGTTGCATAGGTAAATGTGTGCCGTGGTGGTTTGCTGCACCTCTCAACCCATTACCTAGGTATTAAGGCCAGAATGCATTAGCTGTTTTTCCTAATGCTCTCTCACTGCCCCCCACCCCCTGATAGGCCCCAGTGTGTGGTGTTCCCCTCTCTGTGACCACGTGCTCTCATTGTTCAGCTCCCACTTATAAGTGAGAACATGCGGTGTTTGGTTTTCTGTTCCTGCGTTAGTTTGCTGAAGATAATGGCTTCCAGCTCCATCCATGTCCTTGCAAAGGACGTGATCTCATTCCTTTTTATGGCTGCATAGTATTCCATGGTGTATATGTACCACGTTTTATCTAGTCTATCATTGATGGGCATTTTGGTTGATTCCATGTATTTGCTATTGTGAACAGTGCTACAAGAACATACATGTGCATGTATCTTTGTAATAGAATGATTTATATTCCTTTGGGTGTATACCCAGTAATGGGATTGCTGGGTCGAATGGTATTTCTGGTTCTAGGTCTTTGAGGAATCGTCACATTGTCTTCCACAATGGTTGAACTAATTTACACTCCCACCAACAGTGTAAAAGTGTTCCTATTTCTCCACATCCTCTCCAGCATCTGTTGTTTCTTGACGTTTTAATAATTGCCATTCTGACTGGTGTGAGATGTTATCTCACTGTGGTTTTGATTTGCATTTCTCTAATGATTCTAAGCACAAAATGGAGGTACGCCTCTCCTAGAGTCATCATAATATGATGATTGCATGTAGTCAGATAGGTGCCTTCCTACCAATATAGTGGGCCACTGTCAGGGATGGAGTCAGAACTGTGTTACTCCCCTTACTTTCAGATTCTATTTTCATTCCTAGCTTTGTTTTTGTCAAATTGGTTGGTTTGGCACCTCCTGGACTCTATCTGGCATTATCTTTGAAGCAAAGATTACCTAAAGGAATGACAAGGTGTTTAGGAACAGCACCTATAAGGTGAACCCCACTTCATATTACAGACATTGTCTTAACATAATCACAGTCACCTGCACTTGAAAATTTCAGATTAACCATTCATTTAGATCAGATGTTGGTGATCAGTAGAATGCTAAGCTAAGAAGGATATATCCACCACCACTTTATGTTTGGGAAAGAAAACCCTCAAGCTTCAGGTCTAGAAATGTAGATTTTTGTTTCCTTAGAGTGATCAGTTAGCAACCGGAAACTGAATTTTGCATGATACTATGTGAAATAATTTATAATTTGAAAATATGTTATTTTCTTTTAGTTGTAATTGATCCAGGCATTTGAAAACATATTCAAACATTTTAATGAAAAAAGTGTTTTTTTTGGCAACACATTAATATATCTGATATTTGAAAATGCATTTATTTGGATTCACTTAGTCAGACAGGTTTAATTTCAATAAAGGACATTCATGTGTTCATTTTTGAAATCTCGATTTCTACTTCTCAATTTGTCTGACTTATTCCAAATAATGTTAAGGTATTCTTTTTAATCAAGCACACAATGAATTAAAAAATATTTTTTGAAGACAGGTAATGATATGAAATGCTCACACATAAAGCCATCAGAGAACAATTGTGTTAACTGTTTCCCATGCACCCTGTTGATAAGGAAGGATTTCCACCCAAGAGTCATGGAGATGGACAAACACACGACACCCAGCACTGGACAGAGAAGCTCACAGCAGTTTATTAGTCACATCTACCCATGGCCCCAGGGAGGAGGACCATGTGGAGGTTACAATTGAGAATGCAGTGAGTAAGCAGGTGTTGTGAGAGACACCGTCTTGTAGTATCAAGAGAGTGGGGTGGCCCTTTTTTCTATGCGAGGATGTGATTGGCTTGTTTGAATCATTCTACAGGCTGGCAGGGAACAGAAACCAACTACTCAGTTATAAGCAGAAAGTGTGCCTAGTCCCTTTGAATGAGAAGGTTATTTGGTGGAGGAATCTTATTCTTGGGAACAAAGGGAGGAGAAAAACTTGTGGTAAGGTCATCTCATGAGATATCAAGGCAGCATGTCATATTGAGTCTTGATTTTAGGTCTTATACCCCAACAATAGAGATTTTCAACATCTATGCCTTCTCTACTCTTGACATTTTTTTTCCATGATAAATGACAGCTACTTTTTCAAAATATTCAAAACCTATTTATTTATATCTATTCCTGACCAAAATTCCTTTCCTTGCAGGCACTTTTATGTTAGGAATTTTTATTAAGTAATTTTAAGAATCAGATACCTTATTTCTTAAAAAAATCAGAAAACCAAAACCTATGTATAATCTTGTGCACAAGATGTACATGCTGGTCAAATGATACGTGGACTGGCAACCCAGGTACCTCCTTAGAAAGCTCTTAAATTCCACAAGACAGTATCTTTATTATTGTTGCTATTTAACAATATCTATTATTTCTAACCTTATCATAAAAGGGATATATTATATTAATTTATCAGGTGATAAAATGGAATTCCAAAGAGATTAATTTGTCCAAGGCTGCAGTGCTGGTAAGAGTTGTAACTAGGACATTTCACATTATAATTCCAATTATTAGGATACACTGTATTGTTTACATCTTTGTTTCCTTCACTTATAGAATGTTTTCTGATGAAAGAGAACATATCATATTCATCTTTATATCTATTGTGGTAGCTTCATGGTTGGAGCAAAATAAACATCTAATGAAAGAAAATTCTATTTCACTGTAAAAAGACTGAAAATGGGAGCCTTTTATGGAGGAGTAAAGAAAGAATGACTCACTGCATTATGGAATGGTTAAGCTAAGGCAATCTCTTTGGACTGATTAGTTGTCTTAAGTAAACCCTATTTCTTATATACGTATGTTGGAGGTTTGATGGTATTCGATGGTTTTATCTCCATCCTTCCATCTCATGAGTCTTAACGGTTGTGGACTTGAGGGGTTAGATCAAAATAGAAAGAAAGTAACATGTTTATGAATAATAAGTTTGTATTCAAGTTTATAACAAGACCTCCTATGGCCCTTAGTGAGCCTAGACTTTGGAACACATCTGTGGGGAGACTAGGGTCCATAGTCAGACACTCAAGTCACTCCAGGACAGACTGTCACCTGCTTCACAACTTGGCCACCAGCAAACTAGGCATCAAGGGGCATAAACCAGGGCTGCGTGTCTTTCTAATGCCATGAAGCTTGCAGTGGTGCAGGGAAGCTGCAAGGGCTTGATGAGAATTACCTCATGAAATTCTCACAACAGTCCTCTGGGAAAGGGACCATTCTTTTCTTCAGTTTACATGCCGGATGGCCACATATGGATTTGGTGGCTAAACCAAGGAAGACTTGAGCCCTTGCCTTACTGCAACACCCTCCATAAGGAGCCTGATGAGAACTCTATTGATATTCATTGTCTGTCTTCTGATATGGGATGAAGAATGAAGCATTAGCTGATAATGCATCTCTCCAGACTATAAAACCTGAGGGCAAGACAGCATCCTCTCTCACCTTGCCTTATTTCCACTTCCCAAAGCCGCAGCACATGAAGATGCCCAAAACTAGGTTGCTGAAGTGAAGGCTCGTCCCCTAGAAAACATCTGCCAGGTATGCCTCCCCATCTGAAATATTTTTTTTTTTTTGAGACGGAGTCTCGCTCTGTCGCCCAGACTGGCGAGCAGTGGTGCAATCTCAGCTCACTACAACCTCTGACTCCTGGGTTCAAGCAATTCTCCAGCCTCAGCCTCCCAAGTAGCTGGGAATACAGGTGCCTGCCACCACGCCTGGCTAATTTTTTTGTGTTTTTAGTGGAGACGGGGTTTCACTGTGTTAACCAGGATGCTCTCGATCTCCTGACCTCGTGATCCACCCACCTCGGCCTCCCAAAGTGCTGGGATTACAGGTGTGAGCCACCGCGCCCAGCCCTGAAAATTTAATCAGGACAAATTTTGGAACTTTCAGAAAGACTATTGAAGAGGTTTCAAATGCCTCACAGAAGAGCCTGTAATAGCCTTCCCATACGGCAAGGAAATGAACAACAGGGTGGTCTTCCCACATACGATAAATTCGGAGCCCCCCACCTTCCCTAACACTTTGCATTTTAACATAAATGACAGACTTCAGCTTCAAAATTAGACTTTAAAAAACACAGCCTGCTCTAGAGATGATGAGGTCCAGATTTTCTCACTAGCAGAAACTTTCCATTCTAAGTTTTCACTGCTTGTGCTATTTCATGTTTGAGGTCATAGTTTATTTCATTATTGAAAGGTGCGTAATGCCCACAGTAACAGTCTGTTTGTATGGGTATGTCAAGAAAGGGAAATGACAAATTGAATTTCCTTTTCAGACCAGAGAGCAGAGGGGGAAATATCAATGAGCTGCAATTATGAAATATCTTTCTTCCTTTGGAACTTAAGCAAAAGGCAAATTCATCTCTACCTACCCCAGAAAAAAAATATGAGAGTGACTTTAAACTCTCCCCAAATTAACACTGTCATCTTTCCTGGCAGCTAGACCATGCTTTTATTTTTATTAGAATGAGATGAACATTTCAGAACTCCCAGGGACAAAAACTGGTCACAGTTTTTCATCTGGAAAATGCAATGCCCTTCAGTGGGTAGGCATCCTCTCCTCTCCTACCTTGACAACATCTACCCTAGCTTCCTGCCAAAACTTAGATTCTCCAGTCATGCAAACACCCCTGGGTTTCAGAGACACTACTTTCTCAGAGACTGCTGATTGAACGAGAGAACGTTATACCTGAAATTTGATGTCAAACTCCCCATGGGTCCCAGCTGGTGCCTGTTTCAACAGGCAAAGGGTGGTTCTGATTCTTTTCCATTGCTTTATTGGGTTAGGAATTGTGGCCTGTGCCTGACATCCACTTAGATTTCCTCTGCACCTTGTTTGTGATTTGTCTCTAATATATCTCTAATCTGTCCATGGGACATATATCTCAAAAAAGGTAAACAGACAGAATTTAATTATTGAAGGCAAAAAAATGTGCACAGTTGTTAAAGAGAGGTGACTGATAGCTTTATCAGAGCATTTATTAATAGAAATAATACGCACTCTACTTTTACAAAAGGGACATGAGGGCTATGGCCCACCTTACGTAAGCACACTGGTCTAGGCATTAAGTCTCATCTATTCTGGTGAAAAAGAAAAAATGTCATATGTTGGTTATACCCGGTTGCATTTGGGAATTTTCTAAGGGTGCTCGTAATAAGAGGGAATTGTTTTTAAAACAAATATTCCCACATAGTGACTTAAACAGTTTGCCTCTCATCAGAGATAGAAATATTATCTACAAATTTCAGTAGACTCTTTCAGTGACTGTCCTCATTTGTTTCATGCTGGACTGGGGGCCAGTGCAAGATCAAGGGAGACTCAGTTCCTCCACTGAATGTAAAGCTTCTGTCAGTTGTTATCATCATTGATCAGTTTCTACTTTGAAATGTGCTCAGGAACCTCTGAGGACACCTATATATTAAAAAGCTATTTTTACAAAGTCCTCAGTTCTCGTTCCCATTTTAAACACAAAACTGAAATTGATTTGTATTGCCAGGAGGCAGGTAGAGACAGAAAACAAAAATATGGTGGTGGTGGTGGACTTACAAAGGAAACCAGAATGTTGCTGGGGAATATGAAATAGTCCACTACATGTAGCTGGCTGCCAGTTTGAGCATACCGTTCTCCATGAGTATTCTTCCATTGCAGAATGTTAAGCTTTGTGAATTGGTGGGTTTCGGAGGGCAGCTAGAAGGAGAGCTAGATGAGTCACATGGGTCCCTGCAATCCAGGCACAGTTTCCGGCCACTGCAGACCAGAGACTAAATAGAGAAGTCTTCATTTTTTAAGGGATTTATAAGTAAGATCCTTGATTGTTGGGACTGACTTCTCTCCTTGGTGATGTGGTTAGGCTTCGTGTCCACACCCAAATCTCATCTTGAATTATAATCCCCATAATCCCCACGTGTCAAGGGAGAGACCAGGTAGAGGAAACTGAATCATGGGGGCAGTTTGGCTCTTCCCCCTTTGTTCAGTACTTCTTGTTGTGCTACCTTGTAAAGAAGATGCCTTACTTCCCCTTCCCCTTCCATCATAATTGTAAGTTTCCTGAGGCCTCCCCAGCCATGCTAAACTGGGAGTCAATTAAACCTCTTTCCTTGATAAATTACCCTGTCTTGGGCAGTTCTTTATAGCAGTATGAAAACAGACTGATACACTCAGAATCTGTATTTTAAATTCTAAATATAGGGTTGAGGAAGAAGTCGTAACTAACACTATTGTCTTCCTTGCTGATTCTGTGAGGGAAGGGTTGGTGTTTATATTTATAGCCATTATATTCTTGGTGACAAGCACTATGACTTCTCAGTAAATATTTGTTAAATAGATATCATGCTTTCCACTTTATTGATGAGGAAACTGAGACTCAGAAAAATTGAGCATCTTGACCAAAATCGTAAAGCCAGTGATTGAGTCAGAGTAGAAACTTTTTGATACCTGGGTCCAAATCCTGTGCCCTTTATACTACATCACACCATTGCAATCCTGATAAATTAACCTGGTCTTTTTTGACATGAATCAAATAGTTTAAAATGTGTCTATATGAGTGGGGATAATGCATATGTGACCATTTAAACATAATCATACATGTAAAGCCAGCATGGCTTTCAGCAAGATGGATATCTCGTTATTACCCTGCCAAGAGCAAGGATGCATTTTCTCCAGCAGTGAGAGAGGCTCCTTCAAAGAGTTTACATGGACTGCCCACTGGCTTTTTCTTCAAAGAGGCACTAGAGAGTACTTTTAACTCTCAGTAGTGTGGCATTTTTATTTTTTGAATGTGACATGGCATTATGCCTGTTACAAAAGATAAAGAAGAAAATATACAAATGGCTTTGCTTCCCCCTGGAGCCTGTTTCAGCCATGGGGATTTGCAAATAGGGCACTTAGAGACCAAGTTTCTCTCTCAACTTGTATGACTTTTTGAGAAAGTCACTTAATCACTCTTGCCTAGGGGTTCGAATTTTCAATGATGGCCTTACTGCCAATGGTGGCTAACATTGCAGGTTTGTTGGCAATTTTACATATGTATATAATGTGTTTGTAGAAGAGTTGCGTGGTTACATTTAGAATTGAAGCCAATTGCACTGCTAGCTCCTCAGTAGAGCAATGTACATGACACTGGCAATATTGAACTGCCTCAAAAGAAATAAACATATATTCTAGGTGGGAAGAAAATTCACATTTTATTTTTAGTATTGAATTCAGATTTTTTTGTATATGTACTATTATCTATTATCTATTGTGTGTATGTGTGTGTGTATATATATATGTATATGTACACATACACAGTCATTTGTCCCATAACAATGTTTAAATTAATGACAGACCACATATAAGATGGTGGTCACCTAAGATTATGACACCATATTTCTACTGTACCTTTTCTATGTTTAGAAGTGTTGGCTGGGTGCGGCGGCTTATGCCTGTAATCCCAGCACTCTGGGAGTCCGAGGCGGGCGGATCACAAGGTCAGGAGATTGAGACCATCCTGGCTAACATGGTGCAACCCCGTATCTACTAAAAAATACAAAAAAAAATAGCCGGATGTGGTGGCGGGCGCCTGTAGTTTCAGCTGCTCGGGAGGCTGAGGCAGGAGAATGGTGTGAACCTGGGAGGCAGAGCTTGCAGTGAGCTGAGATGGTGCCACTGCACTCCAGCCTGGGTGACAGAGCGAGATTCCATCTCAAAAAAAAAAAGAAGTGTTTAGATACACAAAATGTGCCATTGTGTTACAATCGCCTACTATATTCAGCATATTAACGTTCTGTACAGGTTTGTAGTCTAGGAGCAATAGTCTATACCCTACATTCCAGGTTTGTAGTAGTCTACGCCATCTAGGTTTGTGGAAGTATATGATGTTCACACAATGACTGTGTTTGGCCTTTCTTGCATTGCTATAAATAAATACCTGAGACTGGATAATTTATAAAGAGAAGAGGTTTAATTGGCTCATGGTTCTGCAGGTTGTACTAGCATAGCACCAACATGTGCCTGGCTTCTGGAGAGGGGCTCAGGAACCTTACAGTCGTGGTGGAAGGTGAAGGGGAAGCAGGTGCGTCACATGGTATGAGCAAGAGCAAGAGAAATGGGGAGGTGCCACACACTTTTAAACAATCAGATTTCACAAGAATTCACTTATGGTGAGGCCAGCACAAAGCCATGAGGGATTCGCCCACATGACCCACACACCTCCCACCAGGCCCCATCTCCAACACTGAGGATTATATCTCAACATGAGATTTGGGTGGGACAAATATCCAAACCATATCAGTGACAAAAATCAGCTAAGGACACATCTGTCAGAATGTATGCCTGTTATTAAATGATGCATTGCTGTATATCTTTGTACTAAATTGATAAACATTATTGTGGTGGAAAGTGGCTACTGTACATGAATGTGGCTACTAAAGTGCAAATATGGCAGTAACCTTCCTCAAGTGTGGCCCTTGGGTTTCCCATGTATGAGGTCTGCAAAAAGCCTCACTGCTGGTTTCAAATTATTTGGCATTTTACAGAGTACTCTAGCAATATTGGTGTACTTATTTGATTGGCAGCCACACTCTGATACATCCTCCTACACCTTAGTTGGCTGGTGTAGAACTTGTCTATGCCTTCTGTCTATTGCCATAGTAATGCTGTATAACAAGCAACTTTAGAACCTCAGGGGCATACAACAATGGACATTGTTTTCTCAGTTTTCTGGGATCAGCTGAGTTTGGTCAGGAGGCTCTGTTGATTTGGACTGGGCTTACTTAGATGTTCAGGGTTGGCTGACTGTCCACAGAGCTAGGCTGCCCTTTGCTGAGGCAACTGGCCTGACTTTGCTTGTCATATTACTCATCCTTCATCAGGCGACTCCTAGCATGTCCTTATGCAATGAGATTGATCCTGAAATGGTCAATCCCTGTAGTTCAAGCACCTTTGACTTGGCTATAATCACATCCACTAACATCCCATTGGCCAAAGCTAGTTACCTGCTCTAGTTCACGGGTCAGGAATTTTACCCTGCAAAGGTTCCCCCAGTTCAAATAGTTGAAAGAATTCACCAGAATCCACAGAGCACACTCATGTGAGGCCTTTATTTAAAGGCAAAGGATTTGATGCAGCTAGAGAAAGAGAGTTCAGGCAAGCATTAGAAGTCAGAGAGACAATTCAAATACATCCAATCGGTCATGGGTGGTACCCCTATTCTGCAAGCCCCCAAATCATACCAATGCTGCTGGTCCAAAGAGTTTTGAGCTGCAGGGTAACCAATGTATCACTGCAATAGAAATTTCAGTTTCAGACCGGGTGCAGTGGCTCACACCTGTAATCCCAGCACTTTGGGAGGCCGAGGTGGGCAGATCATGAGGTCAGGAGATAGAGACCATCCTAGCTAACATGGTGAAACCCCGTCTCTACTAAAAATACAAAAAATTAGCTGGGCATGGTGGCATGCACCTGTAGTCCCAGCTACTTGGGAGGCTGAGGCAGGAGAATCGCTTGAACCCAGGAGGCAGAGGTTGCAGTGAGCTGAGATCCAGCCATTGCACTCCAGCCTGGGCGACAGAGCAAGACTCCATCTCAAAAAAAAAAAAAAAAAAAAAAAAGAAAAAGAAAAGAAAGAAATGTCAGTTTCAAAGATACCTGAGCTATGTGATGAAAACCCAAATCAGGGACATAGGGGAACGTAGGAAAAATCAATACTGTCTGACAGTGTTTCTTCAATATTTGGGAACTTAGTTTCCTTCAAGAAATTTATGAAATCTCTGCAAACTTCTCTCCTCTATCAAAATGTGTGCATTCACACAAACACATAATTTTGAATACAATTAAAATATTTCTGATGTCTTAATGACAATCCATAGACTCCTTGTAGAATTCATGTATAGTTTTGCTAACTGCAATATGGAGGCATCATCAAGTAGGGCAGGAATTCTCGAAGTTAATTTTTGGCAATTTTTAAGCTTCAATCAAGACACGTGTCTTTCCTTTCCTCCTCATTCTTCAAATGCTGCAAGCCACACCATAAGACCTTGATAAAATTACTTATAACATCAAAGCATGGGCTTTATTTGCTTTTTCTCACCCAAGCGTGAGAATCCCTCTTACTCGTGCACACATTTACGCTGCTGTTCTCTCCTTCCACATCTCTTACAGGACAAAGAATGGGTTTTCTTTTCACATTCCTTCTTATTTCTAAGGGGGAAAAATGTATTGCTTTCTCACCTCATAGTGTGAGCTCCAAATCAGTTATGATGATCGGCCCAACCCTTGAGCATCTGTGCTTAGTGACACAACGCCCATTGTACTAGCCTTGTACCCCTTCTGCCTTGCTTGCTCACATCCTAATAAAACCACTCAGTTCTCTTTTGTTCATCCCATGCACTGTCCCACAGTGAACTCCATCCTTGCTGTTTTGCAATGGTCCACAGAAATGGAATAAAACTGTTGATATCTGGCTAAAAGACAAAAGATTTTTATTGTTCTTTGTCATGACCAACAAGACAGTGACAGCTTTCAGGAAAGAAGTGTAAGTTTCAGGAATTAGTTAGGCTGCTTCTAAAATGGACTTTGCCTTTATAATGTTGGGATAAAGCCACTGGCTTGATTTGTCTTATACTTTCTAAATTATCCTTGGTGACAATGCTCTATCCTAATGTTCTCCTGTTTGGCTAGCCTGATACAGTTATCAGCCTTTTCTCTGCTGAGGCAGTCAGCACCTCACTCTGTTTATGAGCATTTTCTAGAGCTCCCTATTTTAACTTCTCTTTTTCAATGACTTTTTTGGTTTCTAATGTTTGGCTTTTTGTCCCAGTCAAGAACGTGCTCTTGCTTTGAGAGTATTTCTCTTCACATGCATTCTGTCTCCTCTGCTAGAACGCTGGTTTTCTTGTTGAGGAACTGGACAAAATTTATTTCAACTCAGATGAACACAATATACCCAGGACATGCTGAATTTTGTTAACCTTCCAAAGGCATCTGATCCAAACAGATATAGGTAGTATATCAATTTGACCACCTGTTTACCACATGCATTTGAACTTAACCTCTTTGGGCTCAGTGTTCTCATCTGTGAAATGTCACTTATTAGCTCTGACTTGGAGCACATTATTTAACTTCTGTGAGTCTCAGGTGCTTCATGTATAAAATGGGAGTACTGACAGTACCAATTGTGCCAATTTTGTAGATTTAGTGAGAGGATTGAATGAATTAGTACATGGAAAACACGTAGCATGCTGCCTTGGATGATAAATGCTCAACACATGTGCCACAGTTATTAAGGACAGACATGATGTTTATACTTAATGTGCCTCAGAGCCAACCAGAGATCAGGTAACAGTGAATAAACAATCCTTTAAGAAATGGCTGAGATGTAAAGAAGGGGGAAATAAATACAGAATATTCCAAGGTCCTAGAAAATTTAGCCTATTGAGGATAACTTGGTCTGTGCTTAACTTTCCGATTCAGCACATGAGACTCTGGGATACAGAGGCTCCCTTCCCAGGGCTCATTCACATTTTATATCATCTTAATATCCCACCAGCAGGAAGACATTTATTCTTAAGTCTATAGATTTCCAGGATCTAGGTCTGACAAGGGAGGCCAAGCCTCTCTATTGCTTTCCAGAATTGATTTGCAGTATTTGATAATAGATTGCATTTGGAGGGGTGCAGGGAAGGGGGTGACTTCAAGAGCATCTGTAAGATTCTGCTTTGAGCTACTTGGATACCTGGTGGCTCCATTTAGTGTGATGGGAACACTGGAGGAGTGGATTCAGGGAGAGGAGCAAGGACCCAGGCATGGGGAGGAACTGTTCATGAAAGGCAGTAGAAAAAACATCTTCATTCTCAAAAAAAGAAGCTAAGAAAACAGGTTAAATTCCAGTCAGTTTGAACAGCAGAAATTCAAGCTCAACAATTTGAGTTGTTGGATTCTTGGCACACATTGAAGGTAGTACCATATGAGACATACTATTGATCTCATGAACCTAACGGTGACATAATATGCCATAGTTAAGAGTATGTGCATGGGTATTGAGTGGTGTGGAAGAAGATGATTAAAAAGTTTGAGAATACGAAATGTTTCTTCTAATTAGTGAGTTGAGAGGAAAGTTTAGATTGTGATCATGGGAGTTGCTGACATAAGCAGAGTGGAGTCAATGGAAATCAAGACCTGAAAAGGCAGCCCTCCATCTGAGTGCAGAAGCTACCTGAGATAACGGTGACAGTCACTGTCAGACAGTCCATGCTGGGTACCTGCCTCCAGTGGATTAGACGGAGAGTACCCAGCTGCTAGGCCTTCTTCACTTGTAGGGTATATTATAACATCTTCAGGCAACAGTATTCTATGGTGAAAGCCTTCCAGGTGTAGCTGGCCCCTGCCTCATCCCTATTCCTAGTAGAAATATTCTCTTTGTCTCTTTGCTGAGAAGGCTGCCTGGTTCTGCAGTCTGTTTGATGTGTCAATAAAGCATGTTCCTTGTAGTCCATCTTCTGACCTCTTTGCTTCAAGTTGTTCCTCTTAAATTGGTCCCTTCAAAAGAAGGCGGAGACATTACTTCAGATTAGTTGCTTTTGTGGTTCTTGGGTTCCAGAGATCAGAGAGGAGTTGGTAACCTGAGTGCTGCAAGGAGCCTGTGGGGGAGTTTAAGTTGAAAGTGGCAATGGTGGCTCTAAAGGAGGGTCTCATCCCCCACAGTGAGGGGAACGCAGTGGCAGTGGCAGCAGCATTGGAGGTGGCATGAGAGGAGATGAGGACTCTGATCCTGACCTTGCTGCTCTTTGTATATGTGACCTCAGGGTGAAAACAAAACTATTACATACCTCTAAACGTCAGTTTCATCAGTGTAAGGCACATTGCTTCTAAGGACCTTTTGACTTTAAAGTTCCTCCTTTTGAGACATGCACTGTAGTTAAAAGAACATCAGGTATAGAATCTGCCTTCAAAAATCTGGGTTCACATTTCATCATCACCGTTAATAACTCTGAGATTTTCTGCAAGTTGCTAAAGAACTCTGCACATCTTCTCATCTGTGCAGTGGAGCTAATATGTATTTCATAGTTATTCTGACAACTGAATAAGTTAAAATGGGGATCAAGTAACTTTTGAGAGCCACAGACAGTGCTTGATTATAGTTCGCTGACTTTCTGTGTGCTGCTCATGGCTTCATGCGAGGGACTAAGCAGTGTGATCAACACTTCATTTCATCGGTCTCCTTGTTTATGCATGGCCTTATCACATGTGGACCTAGAGGAGGTTATTAACAAGATGTAAATTAATGTAAGTACCATATAGCTGCAATCCCTCTATCTCAAAACATTTCCACCAATTTCTTGCAAAGATGATTGAAATCCCCTCATCAGAGGCAGTTTCCTGAGGTCTGCAAGAATTATCTTAAAATACCGTAAAGTAGGGGGATATATTGAGCTAGACTTTCATTCACCACTGTCAGGGGGATTTTGTAAAAGCAGCAGAAATGGCAAACCTAAGTCCATGTCTCAGGGGCAGACCTGGATGCTGAGTGGAAACTGCCCTTGGCAGAGGAGTTGCTATTAAGTTCTCAACTCCACAGCTGAGGAGTTGGGGCATAGGGTATTTTGCATTCTGTAAACCTTGCAGCTGGATTAAAGACCTGAAAAGAAGCTAATTTTGCCATGCTGTGCCACAGTGCACTCTGGGTCTCTTCAGGAAAACTGAGCAGGTCAGCAATAGGAGATGGTGTCTCTTAGAAGGAGGTAGCCTGAAGGAGGGTGGGGACATGAACCAGTTAAGTCATAAACAACATCAGAGTGGCTCAGCATCACTCATGGCATGCAAGTTTACTCTATTAGGCAAGAGAGAAAGTCATACTGCTGTCATGGAATAAAGCAAAAGGGCTTTGAAATGGAAGAGGAAGGAAGGAAAAAAACACACAGGCAGTCTGGGAACAGTGAGTTGATTTTCTTTTCTCGAATGTGCTGATTTTCTGGAAATTAACCAGAGGCCAGCCTCTGCAGTCTGCACTGATACATGTTGAGGAAGTCATTAGAGAAAATAATTTTGGATGAGGGTGGATCCTCTGAGAGCCTTGGAGGTTTATTCACACAGCACCACACATAGCAGAGTTACTGTGTGCAGTCTCTCTCAGGGTTTGTCCCCTGGCCCTGACATTCAGTTAATCTAGGATTTCACCTGCATCACCTCACCAGTATTTCTCAACAGTAATGCGATCAAACAGAAAGAATGGAAGAAATGGAGGAGAGAAAGGGCCCTCATCCCCTCACCTGACAGTGACCTCTCTGCCTGTGGCCTTAGTCCTAAGTGTCCTTCATTCTTGCTGGACAAGAAGAAGGCTATGTTTGAGTTGGGTTAAACTTGATGCTGTGGATATCTAAGGAGTGGTGTATTTGCTGAGGAGACAGAATGGTACAAAATTCTAAATATCAGTGCCATGGGAGCCCATTCCATGGCATCAGATGTGGGAAACATCATTGTTTAAGAATGTTTTATTTTTATATTTTTATTTTTTGAGATGGAGTCTTGCTTTGTTGCCCAGGCTGGAGTACAATGGTGCAATCTCAGCTCACTGAAACCATCGCCTCCCGGGTTCAAGCGATCCTCCCTCCTCAGCCTCCCAAGTAGCTGGGATTATAAGAGTGCACCACCACGCCTAGATAATTTTTGTATTTTTGGTAGAGATGGGGTTTTGCCATGTTGGCCAGGCTGATCTCGAACTCCTGGCCTCAAGTGATCTGCTAGCCTTGGCCTCCCAAAGTGCTGCAATTACAGTCATGAGCCACCATGCCCAGCATCTAAGAACTTTCCCTAAACAAATTAATTGTAGTCATTCCTCAGTATCCATAGGGATTGGACCCAGGACCCCATAGATACCAAGATCCATAGATGCTCAAGTCATGGATATAAGACGGAATAATATTTGCATATGAACCAAGCACATCTTCTGCTACACTTTAATGCATCTCTAGATTGCTTTTAATACATGATATAATGTAAATGCTATTTAAATAGTACCTATATTGCATTGTTTAAGGAATAATGACAATAAAAAAATCTGTACGTGTTCAGTACAGATGTAACCATCCTTTTTTTTTTCAAATATTTTTGATCTGTGGCTGGTTGAATTCACAACAAGGAACCCACAGACAGGGAAGGCCAGCTGTACAGCCCAAATGATCCTAAATTACTTAGACCTCTTATATGGTTTGGCTCTGTGTCCCCACCCAAATCTCATCTTGCACTATACTCCTATAATTCCCATGTGTTGTGGGAGGGACTTGGTGGGAGATAACTGAATCATGGAGGTAGTTTCTCCCATATAGTTTTCGTGATAGTGAATAAGTCTCACAAGATCTGATGGTTTTATCAGAGGTTTCTGCTTTTGCATCTTCATCATTTTCTTTTTGTCTGCTGTCATCCATGTAAGACAGGACTTGCTCCTCCTTGCCTTCTGCCGTGATTGTGAGGCTTTGCCAGCTGCATGGAACTGTAAGTCCCATTAAACCTCTTTCTTTTGTAAATTGCCCAGGCTCGGGTATGTCTTTATCAGCAGCACGAAAATGGACTACTAATATATTCATCAGTTTTCACACTGCTGGTAAAGACACACTTGTGACTGGGAAGAAAAAGAGGTTTAATTGGACTTACAGTTCTACATGGTTGGGGAGGCCTCAGAATCATGGTGGAGGTTGAAGGCACTTCTTACATGGCGGTGACAAGAGAAAATGAGGAGGAAGCAAAAGCAGAAACCCCTGACAAACCCATTAGATCTTGTGAGACTTATTCACTATCACAAGAATAGCACAGGGAAAGATTGGCCTCCATTATTTAATTACCTCCCCTTGGGTTCCTCCCACAACGCATGGGGTTACTGGGAGATATAATTCAAGTTGAGATTTGAATGGGTACACAGCCAAACCTAATCATTCTGCCCTTGGCTCCTCCAAATCTCATGTCCTCACATTTCAAAACCAATCATGCCTTCCCAACAGTCCCCCAAACTCTTAACTCATTTCAGCATTAACCCAAAAGTCCACAGTCCAAAGTCTTATCTGAGACAAGGCAAGTCCCTTCCACCTATGAGCTGGTAAAATCAAAAGCGAGCTAATTACTTCCTAGATACAATGGGGGTACAGGTATTGGGTAAATACAGCTATTCCCAATGGGAGAAATTGGACAAAACAAAGGGGTTACAGGGCCCATACAAGTCTGAAATCCAGCAGGGCAGTCAAATTTTAAAGCTCCAAAATGATCTCCTTTGACTCCAGATCTCATATCCAGGTCATGCTAATGCAAAAGTTGGGTTTCCATGGTCTTGGGCAGCTCTACCCCTGTGGCTTTGCAGGGTTCAACCTCCCTCCTGGCTGCTTTCATGGGCTGGCATTGAGTGTCTGTGGCTTTTCCAGGCTCACGGTGCAAACTGTCGGTGGATCTACCACTCTGGGGTCTGGAGGATGGTGGCCCTCTTCTCACAGCTCCACTAGGCAGTGCCCCAGTAGGGACTCTGTGTGGGGGCTCCAATCCCACATTCCCCTTCAGCACTGCCCTAGCAGATGTTCTCAATGAGGACCCAGCCCCTGCAGCAAACTTTTGCCTGGGCTTCCAGGCATTTCCATACATCTTCTGAAATCTAAGCAGAGGTTCCCAAATCTTTATTCTTGACTTCTGCACATCTACAGGCTCAACGCCTGATGGAAGCTGCCAAAGCTTAGGGATTCTGCCCTCTGAAGCCACAGCCCAAAGTATATGTTGGCCCCTTTCAGCCAAGTCTGGAGTGGCTGGGACACATGGCACCAAGTCCCTAGGCTGAACACAACACGGGGACCCTGGGCCCGGCCCACAAAACCACTTTTTCCTCCTGGGCCTCAGGGCCTATGATGGGAGGGGGCTGCCATAAAGGTCTCTGACATGGCCTGGATACATTTTCCCCAGGGTCTTGGGGATTAACATTAGGCTCCTTGCTGCTTAAGCAAAATTCTTCAGCCAGCTTGAATTTCTTTGCAGAAAATGGGTTTTTCTTTTCTACTGCATTGTCAAGCTGCAAATTTTCTGAACCTTTACACTTTGTTTCCCTTTTAAAATAAAACTTTTTTTATTTTAAAAAAAGTGCTTTTTAACAGCACCCAAGTCACATTTTGAATGCTTTCCTGCTAAGAAATTTCTTCCACCAGATACCCTAAATCATCTCTTTCAAGTTCAAATTTCCACAAATCTCTAGGGCAGGGGCAAAATTCCATCAGTCTCTTTGCTAAAACATAACAAGAGTCACCTTTGCTCTAGTTTCCAACTAGTTCCTCATCACCATCTGAGACCACCTCAGCCTGGAGCTTATTGTTCCTATCACTATCAGCATTTTTGTCAAAGCCACTCAACAAATCTCTAGGAGGTTCCAACCTTTCCCACATTTTCCTGTTTTCTTCTGATCCCTCCAAAGTGTTCCAACTCTGCCTGTTACTGAGTTCCAAAGTCGCTTCCACATTTTCAGGTATCTTTTCAGCAACACCCTACTCTACTGGTACCAATCTACTGTATTAGTCCATTTTCATGCTGCTGATAAAGACACAACCGAGACTGGGAAGAAAAAGAGATTTAATTGGACTTACAGTTCCACATGGCTGGAGAGGTCTCAGAATCATGGCGGGAGGCAAAAGGCACTTCTTACATGGTGGTGGCAAGAAAAAATGAGGAGGAAGCAAAAGAAGAAACCTCTAATAACCCCATCAGATCTTGTGAGACTTATTCACTATCACGAGAGCAGTATGAGAAAGACTAGCCCCCATAATTTAATTAACTCCTCCTGGATCCCTCCCATAACACATGAGAATTCTGGGAGTTACAGTTCAGGTTGAGATTTGAATGGGGAAACAGCCAAACCATATCATACAACCTCCCATATCTGCAGCTGAAAAAGGACACGTAACCTGAAGAAACAATAGTACAAACAAACAGCTTACACTACAACTATTTATTTCAATTTCCTCCTAAGAATCAGAAAATCCAGTTCCAAACTCTTTTTCCCCTCTTGGTCATGACCACTTGGAAAAGATATTTAACTTTTTCCTTCTTCCCCTTCCAATCTATTATTCCTAGGAAATAGGAATAATACTTAGCTCAGATGGATATTATAGTCCGTAAGTAAAACAATCTATTTGAACAACTGGTAACACCATTTGGTTTGGGGTCTTTTTGTTGTTGTTCTTTCTCTTTCTGGTAAATAATTGCAATGATGAATGTATAGATAATTATTGCCTATACTACTAATTATAAGATTGTGGTGGTCAAGAGTTACTCACTGTTCATTCAAAAATGCTGAGAGAAAAAAAAAACTTACATACAAATTACCCAAGTCTATAGCTCCTGAGGGCCAATTACCTAGGGAGGTATGAGGAAAATAATACAGCCTTGGGATCAATTGTTGAGCCAGAAAATCAACGGGCTCTGGCACCAGGGCTAAGATATTTGGAGCATTATCTCCAGAAATCCATCCACACACCAATACACAGATTCATATTGGGTCGGCTGACTTAAACAATGGATAGAAACGATTACAAAACCAAATTATAGGGGGGGATGAACATAGAGAGATAATGAAGAAAGAGAGAGAGAAAAAAAAGCTAAACAAAACCCCCCGCAAAACCCCAAATTCCCATTCAAAACTAGTTTGCAGAGTAATATTACAAAACACACAAAATCCAATGTTAAAGCAGGCTGACATAGTCAGTAATTTGATTACAAATATATTTTAGTCAGATAAAATATGTTTGAGGTGTTCAAAAATATAGGTTATAACTTCCATTTATAAAAAGGGCACAAAATCAGACAAAAATTAAATACAAAAGCAAGGATAGGAAAACATAATTCAAGGGGAAAAAGCCAGTGAAATAAAATACACGGTAGAGAGGAAAGCAGTAGACTTCCAAAACACAGTTGGAGAGAAAAGTGGTGAATTGATAGATGTCACTGATGAAGTCATTCAAAACCTATCACAGAGGCAAACAGAGAGAAATTTAAAATACCACTGAAATGATATGGAAAGATAGTTTCAGAGGCTGAAATGGGCATCAAATACTGTCAGCAGAGAATAGAAGAGAAACAAGAATTGAAGAGATCATGGCTAAAACATTTCCAGAATTTAACATAGAAGGGGAGTTGTACGTAAGAAATGGTGGCCACAGAAATTGATAAATGATCAGAAAAACAAATCCAGTTATGCCTTAGGTATACAGACACATAACATATACACACTATGACCAAATAAGGTATATTCCAGCAATGCAATAATAGTTTAACATTATAAAAATGCACTGACATAATTCACTATATCACATTTTAAATTATATATTCTTTTTAACAGATGTATAAAAATAATTTGAGAAAATAAAATTCTCATCTATGGTTTAAGTAATAAATGTTGAAAAGTTAGAAGAATTTTATTCGCAGTCCAAAATACCAAGGCTCCCTATTACCATTTCTAGTCAATACCATTGAGAAGCCCAAGCCAATGAAATAAGAAAAGTAAACTTATCAAAAAATGGAAAAGAAATAGATTAAAAACTCTTTTACTTAAGGATGACATTAATTGCCTCTGGAGAAAACAGAATAATCTAGAAACAATTATAATTAATAACATTCAATAAGATTTCTAGATATAAAATTTATATATCAAATATCCAATAGGCCAGTGAAACCCAAATAGAAAACATAAAAATTGAAAATTTAAAAGGGAAAAAAAAGAACAAAAGAAAGGACAGCAAACTTCTACTTGTGATAGTAACAAGAATTATAATGCACACAGAAATCAACCTACCAAAATATACTAAAAACATCTATGAAAAAATGTTCCAAAGTTATTTGAAGGGCATTAAGTACTGGGATAGAGAAGGCAATTAAGTTGTCATATTAACTGCCACTAATTTAATGCCAGGAAAAGAGATGACAAAACTCCTACAATTTTCAGGAGGATCCCTAACAAAAATTTATCACCCCACTCAAATTGCAATGTCTTGACTCTATTGAGAAACACTGATCTAAATAAATGCAAAAATAACTCACATCCATTAATGCAAATAATAAAGAAGACTCAATATCCTAAAGATGCAAATTTTCTCCAAGTTAATCTTACCTCAATTCAAAGAAGGGGAAAAGTTTTTATGCCATGTTTTGTCATAGAAGTGATTTACTAAGACTTCTTGTTTCATTATTATTTCCTTATTTCTTATTTAACAGCTTGTATCAGTCCCTTCTTACATTACTGTGAGGACATAAGTGAGACTGGGTAACTTATAATGAAAAAAAATTTAATTGACTCATAGTTCTGCATGGCTGGGAAGGCCTCATGAAGGGGTTTACAGTTGTGGCAGAAATGGAAACAAACACTTCTTTCTTCACATGGCAGCAGGAGAGAGAAGTGCCAAGGAAAGGGGGAAAAGCCCCTTATAAAACCAGGAGATCTTGTGAGAAGTCACACACGATCATGAAAAAAGGAGCGTGGGGGTAAGCACCCCCATAATTCAATTACTTCCTACCAGATCCCTTGCTGGACAAGTAGGGATCATGGGAACTATGATTCATGATGAGATTTGGGTGGGGATGCAGCCAAACCAGATCATTCTACCCTTTTCCCCTCCCAAATCTCATGTGCTCACCTTTCAAAACACAATAATGGCTTTCCAACAGTCCCCCAAAGTCTTAACTCATTCCAGCATTAATCCAAAAGTCCAGTCCAAGGCCTCATCTGAGACAAGGCAAGTCTCTTTCACCTATGAGCCTGTAAAATCAAAAGAAAGTTAGTTACTTCCTAGATACCATGGGGGTACAGGCATTGGGTAAATTCACCCATTCCAAATGGGAGAAATTGGCCAAAACAAAGGGGTTACAGGGCCCATGCAAGTCTGAAATTTAACAGGGCAGTCATTAAATTTTAAAGGTCCAAAATGTTCTCCTTTGACTCCATGTCTCATATCCAGGTAATGCTGATGTAAGAGGTGGGCTCCCAAGGCATTGGGCAGCTCTGTCTCTGTGGCTTTGCAGGGTACAGCCCCCATCCTAGCTGCTTTTGTGGGCTGGCATTAAGTGCCTATGGCTTCTTTAGGTGCACAGTGCAAGTTGTCAGTGGATCTCCCATTCTGGGGTCTGAAGGATAGTGGCCCTCCATTTACAGGTCCACTAGGTGGTGCCCCAGTGGGAACTCTGTGTGTGGGCTCTGACCCCACATTTCCCTGCCACACTGCCTTAGCAGAGGCTCTCCATGAAGGCTTTGTCCCTGCCGCAAACTTCTGCCTGAACACCCAGGCATTTCCATATCCTCTGAAATGTAGGCGGAGATTCTGAAACCTCAATTCTTGACTTCTCTGCAACCACAGGCTGAACACCACATGGAAGCTGCCAAGGCTTGGGGCTTGAACCCTCTGAAGCCACAGACTGAGCTGTACCTTGGCCCCTTTTAGCCATGGCTGGAGTGGCTGGGATGCAGGGCACCAAGTCCCTAGGGTGCATACAGAAGGGGGCCCTTGGGCCTGCCCAGGAAACCATTTTTCCCTCCTAGCCCTCTGGGCCTGTGGTGGGAGGGACTGCTCAGAAGATCTCTGACATGCCCTGGAGATATTTTCCCCATTGTCTTGGTGATTAACATTAGGCTCTTTGTTACTTATGCAAATTTCTGCAGTAGGCTTCAATTTCTCCCCAGAAAATGGGTTTTTCTTTTCTATCACATTGCCAGGCTACAAACTTTTCAAACTTTTATGCTCTGCTTCCTCTTGAACACTTTGCCACTGAGAATTTATTCTACCAATTATCCTAAATCATCTCTGTCAAGTTCAAAGTTCCACAGATCTCAGGGCAGGAGCAAAATGCCACTAGTCTCTGAATAGCAAGAGTGACCTTTGCTCCAGTTCCCAAGAAGCTCCTCATCTCCATCTGAGACCACTTTAGCCTAGACTTTATTATCCATATCAATATCAGCACTTTGGTCAAAGTCATTCAATAAGTCCCTAGGAAGTTCCAAACTTTTCCACATTTTCCTGTTTTCTTCTGAGCCCTCCAAACTGTTCCAATTTCTGCTTGTTACCCAGTTCCAAAGTCACTTCCACATGTTTGAGTAACCTTACAGCAGTGCCCCACTCCCTTGGTACCAATTTACTGTATTAGTACATTGTCATGCTGCTATAAGGACATACCTGAGACTGGATAACTTCTAAAGAAAAGAGGTTTAATTGATTCATAATTCCACATGGCTGGGAAGGCCTTGGGAAACTTACAATCATGGTGGGAGGGGAAGCAATCATGCCCTTCTTTACATGGCAGAAGGAAAGAGAAGGCCAAGCAAAGGGGGAAAAGCCCCTAATAAAACCATCAAATCTCGTGAGAACTCACTCACTATCACGAGAAAAGCAGCATGGGTGTAACTGCCTCCATGATTCAATTACCTTCCACCAAGTCCCTCCCAAGACATCTGGGGATTATGGGAACTACAATTCAAGATGAGATTTGGGTGGGGACACAGCCAAACCATATTGCAGCTTTATCATAAAAGGGATTTTCTTTTGTAATTCAATGCTAATATACCAAAGAATGGAGAAGGGTGGATATTTGTTCAAGATGTCTAAGTTGGTATCTGAATGCAGTCAACCTTGCAGACGTATATAATAATGCAAATGGCTTAAGGCTATCAGTCAGGTTTTGATAGTTGCATAGTCAGATTGCTTTCTTGTCCATCAATTACTTGTATGACTAGTTATTCTCACATAGGAGACTTTGGTTTGTTTTAATTTAATTACAAAAAGCTCTATACATATTTTCTATTTAAGCACCAATGTAATAAGAAAAATGGGTACCTTATTTTTTCAAGCACATAGGAAAACATTAAAAAAATCACACTAGAAAGTTTTAATTTGTTTCATACAATTTAAATAGGAGGAAAAGACAACCGATTTATTTTAACAGATTATTATATTCCAATGGTCTAGCACAGTTTTGTATGCATATGGGCACAAAGAACACTGAATCTTGCAGATTTTAGTATAAAATAATTGCTTTCAAAAAACTTAATAAATGGTAAGAAGTCACTGGAAATAAAATATTTGGGTAACAAGATGATTATTTGCAAGACATTATGCCCTTTTTGCTGCCTTTCCTCGTTTTCATCTATGCTGGCTTCATTTCTGTGCCCTCTCCAGCTGGGAAAATGAAGGGGTTGGATTTTACAGACAAATGAGGTACAGAGAACAAGAGTAGAGAAACTGATTGAAGATATAATGTGCCCAATACTCAACATATATTATATTATTTTGTTTTCTCAACTGCTTCAGGTAGGCATTATTATTCCTTTTAGTGGTTGAGGAAATTCTATCCACCAACTTCTAGCTAATGACAGACTTAGCCACAATTTGAAACCATTCTTAATATTGGTATTCAAATCCACACCCATTTATTCCACTTAGGCATATTAGAAGATCCATTGGTTCCTGAACGTGAGGATGTGGTTAGTTCCACTAGCCTGTCTCTTCCTGAATTATCTGAATTTGCAGATTTCAATTACCAGAGACTGCAAAATAAGATTGTATTTCCTTTTCTGTTTGAGTTTCAATTGCTTGGAGGCAGCAGTGCAGTTCTTTTATCAATATTTCCAAGTGTTACTGAGCCCTCACAGTGCTTGTATATTCCAAACAGCTATCCTGACTGCTCCTCATTGCCTTGGTCAGTAGCTCGACATAAAGTCACAGATCTTGGATCCAGCTGGGACAATTCGCTGCTTACAGAGCTTGCTCTGTAACTCCACTCAGGTTGCACCTGTTCTCTGCTGCACACATCAGCATGGGCACAGGTACTTGACTTATTTTTCCAGTTTTATTTAAGAACAGGACACAAACTCACACTCTGAGTACTTACTTGGATATAACCAAAATGGATGTTAACCCAAAGTAGAGAGTGAACTAAATATAGCTGTTCTCAAGTCCACAAGCCCAAGCTCCTTCATGGACATCTTTGCCCTGATTGCTGCTGTTTTACTTTTGCCAAAGTCAGTCTCCCAGTCTGGCCCCTGCTCCAAAGCAGACGAGCCAGCTCATATCCGCAAGGTAGGAATCCTCTTAAGTATGCTTCTGTCACCTAGAAGTCAATCCAAATATTCCTAAAGTCTGGAAAGATTAATCAGGCCCCCACTCACCTACTGCTATATCTAAAGGGCAACTGCACTCCATTTTCTTCCAGATCTGCATTTTTCTCCGAATAATTGAGAGTGACAATGCAGCTCTCTTCAGGGAATTCCATTTTCAGCCCTTAGAAGCCTGGGCGCTGGCCCTAGACCCTTAATAAGAAAGCTGTATCCCATTGCAGTGATCTGTCCACTGGTATCATGATTGGAGTTTAGGTTATTGAATATAGAATGAGATCACATTTAGTTCAGAAACAATCTATTTCTTTTCTTTTCTTTTCTTTTCTTTTGACAATATAGCTTCCTTTTGTTTTTCACAGCCACTTTTCCATGTTGAGTAAAGATCAGGTCCACTTTTCTCTCTTGCTGTCTGCAGGGTTCCCACTGTCAATCACTTGTGAACAACTACTTAAACAAGAAAAAGAAAAAAATAAGAGTGTAAAACCAAAGTACAATCTAAATGTAGACTAAGGAAAGTGTCATTTTAATTAAAATATCCTGTGAATATGCACCTCTGTTAAAGGCTGCAAAGTCAACATCTTTACTATTGAAGATAATAGTTTAGTTCCATGATTCCAGAGCAACTTAATCCTGTTCCTTCCTAAAGAGGTCCCTTGCTCTTTGGTCAGCTTAGTTGATTTTCTTAATCAAAAGGGATAGCTGAATTTAAAGGGGAAGTAAGAACTGTCACTCTTATCAAGAAAATTGCTCTATGAACAATTTTAGAGAATTTCTTTTTTCCTTTTTGAGACAAGGTCTCATTCTGTCACCCAGATGGGAGTGTAGTGATGCAATCACAGCTCACTGCAACTTCGACCTCCCAGGCTCAAGTAATCCTCCCACCTCAGACTCCTGAGTATCTGGGACTAAAGGCATGTGCCACGGTGCCTGGCTATGTTTTTGTATTTTTTGTAGAGATGTGGTTTTGCCATGTTGCCTAGGCTGGTCTCGAACTCCTGGGCTCAAGCTATCCTCCTGCCTTGACCTCCCAAAGTGCTGGGATTAAAGGCATAAGCAACCATGCCCGACCAACAATTTTTAAGTTAATTAATTCATTCTACAAATATTAATTGAGTCCATGCCTACTATGTGTGACAGATAGTGAAAGTAAAAGCCAAGTCCCCTATGCCTAGAAGCTTACATTCTAATAAGAAAAAAAATTAAAAGAGCGCACTATGTCCAACAATTTCACTCTTCCAATATGTTCATGAAGAACGCAAAGCAGGTACTCAAACAAATACTTGTACATGAATATTCATGGCAATGCTGTTAACAATATCCAAAAGTGTAGACATACCAAATGCCCATGAGATGAATGGGTAAATACAATGTGTTATATCCATATAATTAAATATCATCTGGACATAAGAATAATGCAATATTGATAAATGCTACAGCATGAATGAATCTTGAAACATTATGCTCAGTGAAAGCAGGCAGAGGCAAAACTTTATATATTGTGTGATTAAATTTTTATGAAATATTGAGAACAGATCAATTTATAAAGGCAGAAAGCAGAGTTCTGGTTGCTAGGGGCTGGTGCAGCGGAGAATGGGGAGTGACTGCTTAATTGGTAATGGAATTTTCTTTTGGAGCAGTGGAAATATTTTGGCACTTGATAGAGGTGGTGATTATAGAACATTGTGAATTTACTAAATACTGCTGAATTTTGTACCATAACATGGTTAATGTTATGGTATGTGAACTGTACCTCAATTAGTAGAAAAAATACACACGTGCTGTGATTGCTACAAAACAAATCACCGCTTGTTTGGTAGCAATCATGTGTGGTTTTTTTTTCCTAATGCTTGAGGTTAGGGAAGGCCTGTCTGAAGGGGTAGCATTTCAGCTAAGATGGGAATGATTAGAAGAATCAAATCATTTGAAGATTTGAGGAAAGACCTTTCTAAACATGGAATTTTCAGTGCAGAGTCATTAGGGAGGAAAGGGAGACACCCAGTGTGGCTAAGGCCAGGACAGCAAAAGGGAGGGTAGTGCGTGATGAGGCTAAGAGGAGAACCATTGGGTGCTTTCTGATCCCAAAGTTTGGCTTTTATTCTAAATAAATAGAAATTTAAGCCAAAAAGTTGTGTATATTTGATACTGACTGTAAGGTGCATTTTAGAGTTGTTACAACATGAAATAACGTGTTTACTGGAAAATTGAATACAATGTTTTTAAAAGACTATTCTGTTCTTTGTAGAGAAAAGAATGGGGGAGATTGTGCAAAAATAAAAGCAAGAAGAGTTAATATACACTCCTGGACTGACCCCATAATCACAGCAGTGTTGGTCTAGAATGTGGCTAATGGAGGAGGGTGGACCACAACCCTCTCCGTGGGAGGAACTGTCTCGTCCATCTGCATTCACTGTGATCTGCACACTGACTGGTGGACTGACAGGGTAATAGCACAGCTGTCAATTTTATTATGATTTCAATTGAACAGAATAAACACAACAATAAACCTGTCCGAATAGACTCAGAACAACTATATGATGATCTTGAAATGAGGTAGGGCGGGAGTGAGCCTGCAGATAAAACCACAAATGCTTTCAATAATCTAAAATACAGAGGGTTACCATTTAAGACCTTTATCATTTCTTTTTTATGTCCCACATCTTTGCCTTTCACTTTTAACTTTACTTAAGCCACGGGGCCCCCTTCTACTACCACCACCTATCCTGCGCATCTTTCCTTGTACTATTTATAGATTTTCTTTCAAATCATTAATGAAAGGTTAACTTTAAGGCTATATGTCAGCTTTGGATTTAGAAGGGTAGTCATTTCAACTGCTCTTTGTTCTTTAAAATTAACAACTCAGTCTTGACCATGAGAATTTTAGTCAATTTCATGGCCATGGGAATGAACAAAAAATGATGTGACAAGAACACAGGAAAGAAGTCTATACTCCATCCAAGTTAATAGAAGTCATCTCTGCTATCTGCTACTTGGCAAAAATACCAGTGTTGTGCCATGAAGAACACAATTAACATCTTAGGTTGTAATGAACATAATTTTTTTGTGTACATACCCAAAGAGTAAAATTTTCTGCCCTTTGCTGATAGAACTTATCTTTTAAATGTAGTTTATGGCTCCAGACATGTGCTCAGACATCTTATTGTAATTAAGAAACTCAACTCCTCCTTATTCTACTTTGAGAATAAAATCAAGTACTGAAATGTGAAATATAATGCATATGACATAGAAATGGACATTTTAAAAGGTGATTATGCCCTATAAAATTGTGCTCCAGAAGATAATTTATAGTCATTGAGCACCTATTACTTGCAAAATAATTTGTGTGTGGCATATTATTAATTTTGACAACAAAATTCTAAAATAGTTCTCACAATGCCAGTTTTGCAATTGTGGAAACTGAGGTTCAGGAACACTAACTGATTTTTCAAGTCTCACTGAGAGTAAATAAGAACAGAGGAATTGAGATTTTGGTCTGTGCAAATCCCAAGTCTTAGAGTTTCTTGTGAGATACCTTTTCTCTCTCTCCTTTTGATACATATTGCTATGGACTGAATTGTGTGCCCCAAATTCCATATGCTGAAGCCCTAACTACCAATGTGACTATATTTAGAGATAGGGACTTTTTAAAGAGGTAATTAAAGTTGGATGAAGTAATAAGGGTGAGATTCCAGTTCAATAGGATTGGTGTCCTTACAGGAAGAGGAAGAACACTAGAGCTCTAACTGCATACACACAGAAGAAAGGCTTTGTGGAGGACACAGCAAATACGTGGCTGTCTCTAAGACAGGAGGACAGCCCTCACCCTAACCCAATCTGCTGGACCTTGATCTTGGACTTCTAGCCTCTAGGACAGTGAGGAATAAATGTCTGTTGTTTAAGCCACGCAGTCTGTTTTATTTTGTTATGGCAACACTAACAGTCTCATACATATATAGAACTCTGTTTTCTGCCCCAGATGTCAAAAACCAAGGGTTGCTCAAAAGTTCCATGAACAACTCCTTCAGATATCGGAAAATACTTGATTACTATTCATTGAGTTAGTTAATGTATTATTATTTAAGCTACAGAAATATAATTTTTAGCAGTCTTTTAAAAATTTTGTGTCCAAAGCAGGAAGAAAAAATGATTTTACTGAAGAACTCTACAGTGCATTATACTTTTACTTTTGTCTTTTGATTTTCACCATTGCCTTGAAAATTAGCTAAAATTTATCTCCACTTTGCAAGTTTGGTAAGTGAGGTTTGGAGAACTTCAGTTACAAGCTGGCGGCTCCTGACTCCAAGTCCTGATATTGTTACGCCCCCAAGGCTTCCTGCATATACCTTCTCAGGGGAGCTGGGATACCACTCAATGTTTCTCATGTAGGCCCACAATAATGATGAGAAAAGGAAGATTAATTTCCAAAATGGTTTGATGACTTCCTGCCATGAGAGCTCTTAAATCTGTTGTTCAGCTATGGGTGTCTGATGATGGCACCACTAATCTTTATTTCTAGCATTCCCTTTCCTGCTCTTGTTCTCTAAAAATGAGTGTTCTGAAGCTCATAAGAATTCTCAGATAATATTAAATTCTTAAGTGAACTTCTCAGACTTTTTTGTAGTTTCCCCAATTTAAATCCGATACTGAATAGATGTAGCTCTATTAAGGATAACTTCACTCTATTTTAGTAAAAGAATAATAAACAAACATAGAGCATATCCTATGTATAAAGCCTTGCATAATCGTCTATGATGCTTAGTTATTAATACATGAGTAGAAATACATATTTATAAGTATGTATAAGCTACTAGTATATTGTATGTTAAATAATAATTACCATCAGAGTATTCAGAGTTTATTCCTGAATCTGCTATGAAGTAAATTGATTTACATAAATGTATTGAATCATCTTGATATTCTCTGTGTCTTATATAGTCCCTGATATACAGTTCACAATTAATAATGTCTGTTGGAGATTTTGTTTTTAATCTGTAAAATGGGAATGGTAAGAGCTGTAAAGTTTTAAAAGAGTGAAATAAGACAATACATGAGAAATGTAAACTACTCCTACTCTAAGGCATATATTTATAATTGCTTTTCTTAAAATAGATTATGTGATTAAAATATAAAACATTAAAAAGAAAGAAGTGAAAATCTCATTAAAAACAAAAAGCAAGATTTTCCCTACCTAGTATTGGAATATGGGGCACCAGGGCTCAAAGTTATTACTACATAATGAACAAGATTTATTGTAAAGGAAACCTCAATTAACATTAGATTATTGGATGACTGGTTTGTAGGCACTAAAATTAGATATGATATTATAAATGATTCACATATAGAATACCTGATTCCTTTAAAAAAAAAAAAAGGTTTGTAGAGCCTTTGGGGACTAGTAGCAATTGTTTTTGTGTAGATTGTTGGGACAGTAGGTTGATGAGGTTGCTTGTGGTCAGGCAGAGGGAGGTCTTAAGTGCCATGTTCAGGACCTTGGACTAATGCTGTATTTAAAGGGGGAATTAGTGGAAAATTTTAAGCAGAGGCCTGATTGCCTGCTTTTTTTTTTTTTTTTTTTTTTTTTTTTTGGTGGTGGTGGTGGTGTTTTGACAGAGGCTTGCTCTATCCCCCAGGGTGGAGTGCAGTGGCAAGATGTCAGCTCACTGCAACCTCCACCTCCCGGGTTCAAGCAATTCTCATGCCTCAGCCTCCTGAGTAGCTGGGATTACAGGTGCCCACCACCATTCCTGGCTAATTTTTGTATTTTTGCTAGAGATAGGTTTTTGCCATGTTGAACAGGCTGGTCTCAAGCTCCTGACCTCAGGTGATCCACCCACCTTGGCCTCCCAAAGTGCTGGGATTACAGACATGAGCCACCACTCCTGTTTTGCTATCTGAAGGAGAGGGGAAAGCTTCTCTTTTGCCATGTCAAACTCCATTTCAAAAAATGAAGATGATGTAAGAAATGGAGAGTAGAATTTACAGCGCTATGCTGGGGACCTACAGCAGATTGAAAGCACTCAGGGCCTGAGGAGGAAGAATGGTCTCCAGAGAATAGGGCACTGAAAAAAGACTGAACAGATACTAAAGATAGTGCCCCTGCTCTCTTCAGGAAGGTAGATTCCTAAGAAGAAATGCTGATACATTATGAGTTTCCTCAATGAAACATGTATTAGTCAGTTCTCATGCTACTATGAAAAACTGCTCAAGACTGGGTAATTTACAAAGTAAAGGAGTTTAACTGACTCACAATTCCATAGGGCTGGGGAGGCCTCAAGAAACTTACAATTATGGCAGAAGGAGAAGCAAACACATTCTTCTTCACATGGCGGCAGGAAGGAGAAGTGCTGAGCAAGGTGGAAAATGACCTTTATAAAACCATCAGATCTCGTGAGAACTTAGTCACTATCACAAGAATAGCATGAGGGTAACTGCCCCCATGATTCAATTATCTCCCACTGGGTCCCTTCCACGACACATGGGGATTATGGGAACTACAATTCAAGATGAGATTTGGGTGAGAACAGAGCTACTCCATATCATTCCACCTCAGGCACCTCCCAAATCTCATGTCCTCACATTTTAAAGCAAAATTATGCCTTTCCAACACTCCTCCAAAATCTTAACTCAAAATCTCAAGTCCAAAGTCTCATCTGAGACCAGGCAAGTTCCTTCCACCTATAAGCCTGCAAAAACAAAAGCCAGTTACTTACTTTCTAGATACAGTGGGAGTACAGACACTGGGTAAATACACCCATTCCAAATGGGAGAAATTGGACAAAACCAAGCAGTTATAGGCCCCATGCAAGTTCAAAGTCCAACAGGGCAGTCATTAAACCTTAAAGTTCCAAAATGATCTCCTTTGACTCCATGTCTCACATCCAAATCACACTAATTCAAGAAGTGGGCTCCCACAGCCTTTGGCAGCTATGCCTCTGTGGCTTTGCAGGATACAGCCACATTCCCAGCTGCTTTCATGGGCTGGTGTTGAGTGTCTTTTCAGGTGCATGGTGCAAGCTGTTGGTGGATCTTCCATTCTGGGGGCTGGAGAATGCTGGCACTCTTCTCACAGCTCCACTAAGCAGTGCTCCAGTGGAGACTCTGTGTGGGGGCTTCAATTCCACACCTCCCAACCTCACTGCCCTAGTAGAGATTCTCCATGAGGCCTTTGCCCCTGCAGCAAACTTCTTCCTGGACATCCAGGCATTTCTATGCATCCTCTGAAATCTAGGCAGAGGCTCCTAAACCTCAATTCTTGACTTCTGTGTACCTGCAGGCGCAGTACCACATGTAAGCCACCAAGGGTTGGGGCTTGCACACTCTAAAGCAATGAGCTGAGCTGTATATTGACCCCTTTTAGCCGCAGCTGGGATGCAGGGCATCAAGTCCTGAGTATACACAAAGCAGCAAGGCCCTGGGCCTGGCCCATGTAACCATTTTTTCCTCCTAGGACTCAGGTCTGTGATGGGAGGGGCTTCCACAAAGGTCTCTGATATGCCCTGGAGACATTTTCCCTTTTGTATTTGTGTTTAACGTTGGGCTCCTTGTTACTTACGTACTTATGCAAATTTCTACAGCGAGCTTGAATTTTTCTACAGAAAATAGGATTTTCTTTTCTCTAGCATCATCAGGCTGCAAATTTTCCAAACTTTTATTCTCTGCTTTCTCTTGAACTTCTTGCTGCTTAGAAATGTCTTCTGCCAGATATCCTAACTCATCGCTCTCAGGTTCAAAGTTCTATAGATCTTTGCCCCTGGCAGGGATAAAATGCTGCCAGTCTCTTTGCTAAAGAATAACAAGAGTGATCTTTCCTCCATTTCCCCAAAGGTTCCTCATCTCCATCTGAGACTGCCTCAACTGGGACTTCATTGTCCATATCACTATCAGCATTTTGGTCAAAGTCATTCAACAAGTCTCTGGGAAGTTTCAAACTTTCCCACATTTTTCTGTCTTCTTCTGAGTCTTCCTAACTCTTCCCATCTCTGCCTGTTATCCAGTTCCAAAGCTGCTTTCAGATTTTTGTGTATCTTTACAGCAGCACCCCACTGTCTGCAATATCAATGTACTGTATTAGTCCATTTTCCTGCTGCTCTAAAGAACTGCCTGAAACTGGGTACTTTATAAAGCAAAAAGGTTCAACTGACTCACACTTCCACAGGGCTGGGGAACCCTAAGGAAACTTACAATCATGGCAGAAGGGGAAGCAAACATGTCCTTCTTCACATGGTGGAAGTAAGGAGAAGTGCCGAGCAAAGGGGGAAGAGCCCCTTATATAACCATCAGATCTTGTGAGAACTCACTATCAGGAGAACAGCATGGGGGTAATCGCCCCCATGATGCAATTGTATTCCGCTGGGTCCCTCCCATGACACATGGGATTATGGGAGCTACAATTCAATATGAGATTTGGATGGGGACACAGCCAAACCATGTCAGAACTGTTACTTCAGGTCTCCTGAAGACATTAGAAATATTTAAGTCATCTTTGGATCAGCACTTTTGGGGGTTACTTAAATTTAAATAAGAGATGACTACAGGATTATGGACATAGGATTGTGAACCTTCTTCCAACATGGATATCTGCACATAATTTCTGAAGCACCCTGGGATGTTACATGTTAGTCATCTGGAAATATTTTCTTTCAAGGTTACTTGCCAAATCCATCTGTCTTGCAGCATCCCAGGTGGTCCTGGCAGTGGGCTTTGTGTGCCCAGCAGTACAGAGCTATGTTTGATGGCAGGGTTAATGTGAAGTGACCATGCCGAGGGGAACCAATGGATGCAACCAGGTGGAGAGCAGCACAACTCCACCTCTGCTCCTGGGATTGATACATTGTTAAGCTGCAAATGGACCAGGTGCTCCCTGATCACTGAGAAAATCCCTCTCAATCATTAAGTACACCAACAACAAAGAAACTCTTTCCTCCTGTCCAAATGAACTCCAGTGCCCATATGTGGGCCTTAGGTGAGTATACTTCACAAATAATTGACTGGATTAAAAGAATATTTCACGACATGGCACAAAGTTCATATACAGTATGGAAAAATGGTAGCATTTATATCTGTTTGTTAATAAAGTATTTTGAAGCTCATTGCTTTGAAAATAAATGAACACTATAAAAGGCATTACACAATTGTTCAGTCTTCTAAACAGAAGAAAGTACTGCCTGTGTACCATGAGTTGTGATGTTTCTGAGAGTTTAGGACTATATTTTATTCATTTTTGTGTCCCAGAATAATGAAGATTTCATTAATTGGCAATTTTTGATGTTGTTCTGTTTTGTTTTTCTGGTCAATTAGTTCTTCTCTTCAGAACAACTGTTTTAAACCTTCTTAGCTTACTTTGAACTTCTGAAATCCATCTACCTTTTCTCTACACTTTGAGAAAATAATCTTGTTTCCAATTTTGGAGGGAAAACATCTGTTAAGTATACCACTAAGTCTAGGCTCCTCTTCCCCATTACTGCTCTAAAAGTATTCTTCATTGAACAGCTTTGTTGAGGTATAATTGGAATATGATAAGCTGCACATATGTAAAGTGTAGAATTTGATACACTTTGGTATATGTATACAACTGTAAAATCATAACTAAAATGAAGAAAGTTAATATATCCACCACTCACAAAAGTTTACATATGCTCCTGTCTAATTCTTATCTCCAATTTCTCCTCTCAGCTTCTTTCAACATATGATTGATCTGCTTTATGTCACTATATATGTTTGATTTTCCTAAATTTTATATAAACGAAATAATACAGAATCAGCTCTTTTTTGAGGAGTAGGAGGTACGGCTTCTGATTTGGTTTGGCTGTGTCTCCACCCAAGTCTCATCTTGAATTCCCCTGTGTTATGGGAGGGACCTGATGAGAGGTAATTTAATAATGGAGTCAGGTCTTTCCCGTGCTGTTCTCATGATAGTGAATAAGTCTCACAGGATTATTATAAGGGGAAATTTTCTGCCCAATCTCTGTTTTTTTGCCTGCCACCATCATGTCATGTAAGATGTGACTTGCTTCTCCTTGTCTTCCACCATGATTGTGAGGTCTCCCCAGCCATGTGGAACTGTAAGTTATTAAACCTCTTTCTTTTGTAAATTGCCCAGTCTCAGGTAAGTCTTTATCAGCAGCGTGAAGACAGACCAATACATCTTCTTTAACTAAGCATAAGTATTTTGAATGTCATACCTTTTGTAGCATGTACCAATAACCCATTTCTTTTTATTGATGAATAGCATTCCATTGTATGCATATGCTACGGTTTGTTTAACTATTCAGCTGGTGAAGGAAATTTGGGTTGTTTCCCATTTTGACTAATACAAATAAAGCTACTATGAACATTCATGTATAAGTCTTTATAGGTAAGTATACTTTAATTTCTTTTGGGTAACCTCTAGGAGTTGAATGGTTGAATTATATAGTCGGTGTATGTTTAAGTTTAAAACAAACAAACAAAATTGCCAAATTCTTTTTCAAACCGACTGTATCACATTAAATGTCTATTAGAAGTGTATGAAAGTTCCAGTTGCTCCTAACAGTTGACGATTTTTCTTTTCAATTTTAGCTATTCTGATAGGTAAATGTATTTGTCTGTTCTCACACTGCTATAAGGAAATACCTGAGACTGGGTAATTTATGGAGAAAAGAAGTTTAATTGACTCACAGTTCCACAGGCTGTACAGAGGGCATGGCTGGGGAGGCCTCAGGAAACTTACAATCATAGCAGATGTTGAAGGGAAAAGAGTCACAATCTTCACGTGGTGGAGCAGCAGAAAGTGGAAGGGGAAATACATGCTTTTAAACAACAAGGTCTCCTGAGAACTCACTCACTATAACGAGAACAGCAAAAGGGAAATCTACCCCCATGATCCAATCACCTCCCACCAGTTTCCATGATATTTGGGTGGGGACCCAGAGTCAGCTTAAGGTTACATTTCTCTGAGGTAGTTATTCAAATCTCACCCCTTTTGTGTGTGGGGAAAGGGTTCTTATTATTAAGTTTGAGTCCTTTCTATATTCCAGATAAATGTATTTCATTAGACTTATGATTTACAAATATTTTCTTCCAGTCTCTGGCTTGTTCTTTTTTTTTTCATTCTCTTAACAGTAAATTTCATAGAAATTTTTTAAAACATTATAGAGTCCAACTTTTTAAATAAACTTTGTTTTTGGTATCATATCCCAGAAATATTTGACTAATTCAAGGTCAAAAAGATTGTCTCCTGTGTTATTACAGTTTTATAGTGTTGCTTTGCAATTTTGTCTATGATCCATTTTAAGTTAGTTTTTGTGTGGGATTTGAGATACGTATTTGCTTTCTTGAATATGGATATCAATTTTTTCTCACACTGTATGTTGAAAAGACTGATCTTTGTCTACTAAATAGCCTGGAATTTTTCTTGAAAATTAGTTTTGCATAGATATCTGGGTCTTTTCCTGAATTATTATTTTTTTCTGCTCCAATGTTCTATATGTCAATCTTTATACTAATATCACACTCCCTTGATTAATAAAGTAAGTCTTGATATGCTAGCTCTTAAATATTGTTCTTCTTTTCAAAGTTGCTTTCAATATTCTATATCATTTAACTTTCCAAATAAATTTTTAAAAATATATTTTGATAGAGATTACATTTAATCTATAGATCAATTTGGAAATAATAGATATCTTAATAACATGGAACATTCAAATTCAAGTACACAGTATGACTTTTAATTTACTTAGGTCTTCTGTAATTTTTCCTCAGCAATGCTTTATTCCTGTCAGTGCAGAAGTTTTTCACATCTTTATCAGTTTTATCCCCAAACATTTCATATTTTTAATGCAATTGTGAATATTATGGTATCAATTTTCAATTGTTTATTGGTAGCATATAGAAGTACAATTAATTTCCCTGTATTGTTATTGTAACTTGCAAACGTAATAGATATATTTATTAGGTCAAATAGCTTTATTGTACATCCCACCAGATTTTATATGCATCATCATGTCCTCTATAAGTTAAAGGAGTTTCATATTTTTCTTTTCTATCTGGATGCCTTCTAGTTCTTTTTGTTTCCTTATTGTAGTACTAGAACATCTAATACAATGTTGAATAGAAGTGGTGAGAATGAACAACCTTTGTTGTATTCCCAATTTTAGAAGGAAAACATTCAATCTTTCACTATTAAGTATGATGTTAGCTGCAGGTTTTATTAGCAATCTTTATCATAAGGAAATTTTCTTCTACTAAGTGTTCTTATAAAAGTAGATTTTGTCAAATGCGTTTTCGCTATTTTTTGAGATGATTATTTATTTTCCCTCTTTTAGTTTGCTAATTACACTGTTTGTTTTTCAAATGTTAAACCAGTCTTGCATTTTTTGGATAAACCCCATTTGGTCATGGTATTTCTTCAGTCTCACATATGTTGGACATGATTTGCTGACATGGTGGTTAGAACTTTTATATCTATGCTAATGAGATGTATTGGTCTATGAATTTCTTTTAATGTCTGTCTTATTTAGAATAAGAGTAATAATAGCTTCACAAAATTAGTTGAGAAATGTTCCTTTTTCTTTAAATTTCTGGAAGAGTTTATGTAGAATTGGTATTATGTCTTTCTTTTTTCTAACTTTTATTTTAAGTTCAAGGGTATGGGTGCAGGTTGTGTAGGTTTGTTATGTACGTAAACGTGTCATGAGGGTTTGTTGTACAGATTATTTAATCACCCAGTGCTTAAGCTTAGTATCCATTAGTTGTTTTTTCTGGTCCGCTCCCTCCTCCATCCCTACACCTTCTGGTAGGCCCCAGTGTGTGTTGTTTCCCTCTATGTGTCCATGTGTTCTCTTCATTTATCTCCCACTTATGAGTGTGAACATGCAGTCCTTGGTTTTCTGTTCCTGTATTAGTTTGTTAAGGGTAACGGCCTCTGGCTCTATCAATGTCCCTGCAAAAGACAGGATCTTGTTTTTTTTAATGGCTGGATAGTATTCCATGGTGTATATGTACCACATTTTCTTTATCCAGTCTGTCATTGGTGGGCATTTGGGTTAATTGCATGTCTTTGCTTTTGTAAATAGTGTGGCAATGAACATATGTGTGCATGTGTCTTTATAATAGAATTATTTATATTCCTTTGGGGATGTGGGATTGTTGGGTTGAATGGTATTTCTGTCATCAGGTCTTTGAGGAATCGACACACAATCTTCCACAATGATTGAACTAATTTACACTCCCACCAACGGTATATAAGCATGCCTTTTTCTCCACAACTTCGCCTGCATCTGTTATTTTTTGACATTTTAATAATAGCCATTCTGACTGGAGTGAGATGGTAGCTCATTGTGGTTTTGATTTGCATTTCTCTAATGATCAGCTAGCATTCTTATACACCAACAACAGTCAAGCCAAGAGCTAAATCATGATGAATGAACTCCCTTTCATAATTGCCACAAAAAGTATAAAATACCTAGATATACAACTAGCAAGGGAAGTGAAAATTCTCCACAAGGAGAACTGCAAACCACTGCTCAAATAAATCAGAGATGCCACAAACAAATGGAAAGCATTCCATGCTCATGGATGGGAAGAATCAATATTGTTAAAATGGTCATACTTCTCAAAGCAATTTAAAGATTCAATGCTATTCCCATTAAACTACCATTGACATTTTTTCACAGAACTAGGAAAAAACTATTTTAAAATTCATATGGAACCAAAAAAAGAACCTGCATATGCAAGGTAATCCTAGGCAAAAAGAACAAAGCTGGAAGCATCAAGCTACCCAACTTCAAATTATGCAACAGGGCTACAGTAGCCCAAACAGCATGGTACCGGTACAAGAGCAGAGACATAGACCAATAGGACAGAAGAGAGAACCCAGAAATAAGCCCACACACCTACAACCATCTGATTTTCAACAAAGCTGACAAAAACAAGCAATGGGGAAAGGATTCCATATTCAATACATGTTGCTGGGATAACTGGCTAGCCATATGCAGAATATTGAAACTGGACCCCTTCCTTACACCATATACAAAAATTAACTCAAGGTGAATTAAAGACTTAAATGTAAAATCCGAAACTATAAAAACCCTGGAAGACAACCTAGGCAATGCCATTCAGGACATAGGCATGGGCAAATATTTCATGACAAAGATGCTGAAAGCAATTGCAGAAAAGCAAACGTTGACAAATGGCATCTAATTAAACTAAAGGGCTTCTGCACAGCAAAATAAACTATCAGTAGAGTAAACAGACAACCCAGAGAATGGGAGAAAATTTTTGCAAACTATGCATCTGGCAAAGGTCTAATATCCAGCACCTGTATGGAATTTAAACGAATTTACAAGAAGAAAACAACCCCACTAAAAAGTGGGCAAAGGACACGAATAGATGCTTCTCAGAAGAAGACATACATGCGGCCAACAAGAATATGACAAAAAGCTGGGTATTATTTCTTTTGTAATTGTTTGGTAGATGTGAAACCAAATGAAGTCAATGGGGTCCAGAAGGTTCTTTGTGAGAAGGATTGTAACTACAAATTTAATTTTATTAATAGATACAGAACTCTTTTATTTTTGGTTTATGTTTCTTTTGCAGAAGGGTTGGTTGTTTCTGTGGTTCAAGAGTGTGCTCATTTTATCTAAATTGTTAAATTTATTGGCTTACGTTTTCAACAATATTTCATTATTATTCTTTTAATATTTGTAGAATCTGTAGTTATGTCTCCTTTTATTCCTGATATTGGTGTATTTTCTTTTTTTCTTATCAATCAAAATGACTAGAAGTTTATTGATTATACTGATATTTTCAAAAAATGAGCATTTGGTTTCAATAATTAAAAAAAATATTTTCTGTTCTCTATTTTGTTAAAATCTTTACTCTTATCTTTAGTACTTCTTTTCTTCTACTAAAATTTGGGAAGCTTGTTTCCTCCTCCCCTTCATTTTTGAGAGAGAAGGTGTGGTTACTGATTTGACATAATTCATTTTTTTTCTAATATAGGTGTTTTGGTACCATAAATCATCCCCTTGCAAAATTGGTGCTTTAGCAGCGCAACACACATTTTATTATATATTGTCTTAATTTTACTTAGTAAAAAATACTTCCTAATTTTCATTTTCATTTTTTCTTTGAGTTATTATTTAGAAATGTATCATATGTTAAAAAATCTTTAGGGATTTTCCAGAGATCTCTCTGTTATTGATTTCTAATTTTACTATATTAGATTCAAGAAATATACTTTCTATTTTTTTAAGTTCATTGAGGATTATTATTATTATTATTTGAGAAAGAGTCTCACTGTGTCACCAGGCTGGAGTGCAGTGGCACAATCTGGGCTCACTGCAACCTCTGCCTCCCAGGTTCAAGCAATTCTCCTGCCTCAGCCTCCTGAGTAGTTGGGATTACAGGTGTGCGCCATTGCACCCAACTAATTTTTGTATTTTTAATAGAGACAGGGTTTCACCATATTGGTCAGGCTGGTCTCGAACTCCTGACCTTGTGATCTGCCCTCCTGGGGCTCCCAAAGTGGTGGGATTACAGGTGTGAGCCACCTTGCCTGGCCCGAGGATTATTTTATGTCCTTAAATATGCTCTATTTTGAATAATGTTCCATGTTTACTTGAAAGGAGTTTTTTTTTTTTCTTTTCTTTCTTTTTCTCTTTTTTTTTTTTTTTTTTTGCTGTTTTGGAGTATAGTTTTCCACAAATGTCAAATATATCAACTCTTTTGTATAATTTCATACACTTTCAATGTATTTGCTCTACCAATTTTTGAGAGGAGAGTACTGAAATCTCTTTGTATAATTCTGAATTTTTCTGTTTCTCCTTGCAGTGTCATCTGTTTTTACTTCATGTATTTTGAAGCTCTCTCATTAGTTACGTAAATGTTTAAGACTTTTGTGTTCTCTTGATAAATTGATTCCTTTATTATTATAAAATGATTTTCTTTGTGGTCATTTTCTTTGTAAGTAAAGCTCATTGTTTTTAACTAACACAGATATTGTAGCTCTCTCTATATTAGTGTTATCAGTGAATGTCTTTTCAATCATTTTACCTGTAACTTATTTGTGTCTGTATATTTAAAAAGAGCATATACTTATGCCTTATTTTTAAAATTCAATCTGACAATCTCTGTATCTTACTAAGGCATTTAGACTTTTAAATTTATTGTTGTTATTAAAATCGTTCAGTCTAAATGTATAATTTTGCTACTTATTTTCTATTTGTCTGAATTGATCTTTTTATTTATTTGGCTTTTGCTACCTTTTGGGGAACATGGAATTTTTTTAATGATTTCAATTATCTCATTGTTGGACTATTAGCTATCATTTTTTTTTTTTGTTATTCAAGTGCTTGCTTTACAATACATGTCTTTAATTTATAGTCTGTATTTAGGTAATGTGCCACTTTGCACAAAGTAAAATACTCTTTAAATATTATATTTTTATTTCTCTCCTACCAATCCTTTGGCTATTGTTGCTATTTTTGTTATACATTTCAACTTTACATATGCAATAAAACCCATACTATATTGTTATTATTTGCTTAAGCAGTAAAGTATCTCTTAAAGGTATTTTGCATAATAGGAACAGATTTTACATATTTAGCAAAATAGTTACTATTTTCAATGCTCTTCATTCCTTTCTGAAATGCCGTATTTCTATCTGCTATTATTTTCCTTCCATCTGAAAGACTTCTAATAGGGAAAGTCTGGTGGTTTGGAGTTCTTTAATTTTTTGTATCTATTCTTTTTATGCCTTTGACTAAAAACTAATTTTAATGAAAATGTAATTCTAGGTGGACCTTTTCAGACAAGCAAATGAGAAGGGAATTTATTACCACAAGAACTGCCTTATACGAGGTCCTTAAGAGAGCACAAAATATGGAAATGAAACCATAACCAGCAACTATAAAAGCACACTTAAGTACAAAGACCATTGACACTATAAAGCAGTGGTACCCAACGTTTTTGGCACCAGGGACTGATTTCATGGAAGACAATTTTTCTATGGATTAGGGTTGGGGTGGTTTTCAGGATAATTCAAGATCATTATATTTATTGTGAACTTTATTTCTATTATTATTACATACTCACCATAATGTAGAATTAGTGGGACCCCTGAGCTTGCTATCCTGCAACTAGAGAGTCCCATCTGGGAGTGATGGGAGAAAGTGACAGATCATCAGGCATTAGGTTCTCATAAGGAGTGTGGAGCATAGATCCCTTGCATGTGCATTTCACAATAGGGTTCATTCTCTTTAAATATGGGAATTGAATGCCATATCTGATCTAACAGGAGTCAGACCTCAGCTTTGCTCACTCACCCACTTCTCACCTCCTGCTGTGTGGCTTGATTCCTAACAGGCCGTGGACCAGTACTGGTGTGTGGCCCAGGGGTTGTTGACACCTGCTATAAAGCAATTACAAAATCAAGTCTGCATGATAACCAGCTAGCATCATGATGACAGGACAAAATCCACACATATCAATATTAACTTTGAATGTAAATGGGCTACCTGCCCCACTTAAATGCACAAAGTGGCAAGTTGTATAAAGAAACAAGACTTTACAGTATGCTATCTTCAAGAGACTCATTTTACATCCAGTGACATCCATAGGGTTGAAGTAAAAGGATGGAGAAAAATCTACCAAGCAAACAGAAAACCAAAAAAAGCAGGGATTGCTATTCTAATTTCAGCCAAAAGAGATTTTAAACCAACAATTATCAAAAAAGACAAAGAAGGGCATTACATAAAGGGAAAGAATTCAATATAACAGGAAGACTTAACTGTCCTAAATATATATTCATCCAACACAGGAGCATCTAGATTCATAAAAAAATTATTAGAAGCTTATTAAGAGACTTAAATAACCACACAATAATATGGAGACTTAAATACCCCACTGAGAGTATTAGAGCACGAAGGCAGGAAACTCACAAAATTTTTTTGAGACCTGAACTTGACACTTGACCAAATGTACCTAACTGATAGCTGCAGAACTCTTTACGCCAAAACAACAGTATATACATTCTTCTCTCTGCACATGGCACATATTCTAAAATTGACCACACAATAGGCCATAAAACAATTCTCAGCAAATTAAAAAAAAAATCATACCAACCGCACTCTGCAAACACAGCACAATAAAAATAGAAATGAATACAAAGAAAATCAGTCAAAAACACACAAATTACATGGAAATTAAACAACCTGCTCCTAAATGACTTTTGGGTAACCATAAAATTAAGGCAGGAATCAAGCAATTATTTGAAACTAATGAAAACGAAGATACACCATTTCACAATCTCTGGGACACAGCTAAAGCAGTGTTAAGAGGGAAGTTCATACCATTAAATGTCCACATTAAAAAGTTAGAAATATCTCTTATTAACAGTCTATTACTGCATCTAGAGGAACTAGAAAAACAACAGAAAATGAGCCCCCAAACCAGAAGAAGACAAGAAATTACCAAAATCAGAGATGAACTGGATGAAACTGATACACCAAAAACCATACAAAAGATCAATGAAACCAGAAGTTGGCTCTTTGAAAGAGGAAATAAGACTGATAAAGACAATAAGAGAGAAGATACAAATGAACACCATAAGAAATGACAAAGCAGACATTACTACCAACCTCACAAAAATGCAAAAATCCTTCAGAGACTATTATAAACAACACTATGCACACATACTAGAAAACCTATAAGAAATGGATATATTTCTGGAAACATATAACCTCTCAAGATTGAATCAGGAAGAGATTGAAACCCTTAATAGACCAATAACAGGTTCTGAAATTGAATCAGTAATAAAAGCCTACCAACCAGGAAAAACCCTGGACCAGATAGATTCACAGCCAAATTCTGCTGGACATATAAAGAAGAGCTGATACCATTCCTACTGAAACTGTTCCAAACAATTGAGCAAGAGGTACTTCTCATTAATTCATTCTATGAGGCCAGCATCATTCTGATACCAAAACTTGGCAGAGACACAACTGCAAATGAAAATTAAGGCTAATTGTCTTGATGAACATAGATGCAAAAATCCTCAAAAAAATACAAGCAAAATGAATACAGCGTGTATTAATCTTTTCTCACACTGGTAATAAAGACATACCCAAAAGTGGGTAATTTATAAAGGAAAGAGGTTTAATGGATTCACAATTCCACATGACCAGGGAGGCCCCACAATCATGGCAGAAGGCAAAGAAGAAGCAAAGACACATTTTACATGGTGGCAGGCAAAGAGAGCTTGTGCAGGGGAACTCCCATTTATATAACCACCAGATCTCATGAGACTTATTCAATACAATGAGAACAGTATGGGGGAAACTGTCCCCATGATTCAGTTATCTTCACCTGGCCCCACCCTTGGCATGTGGGAATTATTACAATTCAAGGTGAGATTTGGGTGGGGACACAGCCAAACCATATCACAGCAGCACATCAAAAACTAATCTACCATGACCAAGTAGGCTTTAACCCTGGGATGCAAGGTTTGTTCAACATATGCAAATCGATAAATGTGACTCATCACAAAACTAAAAATGAAAACCACATGATCATCTTAATAGATGAAGAAGAGGCTTTACATAAAATTCAGTATCCCTTAATGTTAAAAACCTTAAAAAATCAGATGTTGGAGGAAGATACCTCAAAATAATGAGTCATCTATGACAAACCCAAAGGCAATATCATATTGAATGGGCAAAGACTGGAAGCATTCCCATTGAGAGGCAGAACAAGACAAGGATGCACTTTCTCACCACTCCAATTCAACATATTACTGGATGTCTGAGTCAGAATAATCAAGCAAGAGAAAGAAATAAAAAGCATCCAATTAGAAAGAGAGAAAGTCAAACTATCTCTCTTTGCAGACAATATGATTTTATACCTTGAAAACCCCATAATATCTGTCCCAAAGCCCCTATATATGATAAACAACTTCAGCAAAGTTTAAGAATACAAAATCAATGTACAAATATCAGTAGCGTTTCTATACACCAACAATGCCCAACCTGAGAGCCAAATCAAGAACACAGTCCCATTCACAATAATCACACACACGCCACATACAAACTTAGAAGTACAGCTAACCAAGGAGGTGAAAGACCCCTCAAATGAGAATTACAAAATACTTCTGAATAAAATCAGACATGATGAAAACAAATGGAAAAATATTTCATTCTCATAAATAAGAATCAATACTGTTAAAATGGCCATATTGCCCTAAGCAATGTACAAATTAAACACTATTCTTATCAAACTATCAATGACGTTTTTCACTGAATTAGAGAAAAAGTTCTAAAATTCATATGGAAGCAAACAAGAGTCCAAATAGCTAAAGTGATCCTAAGTGAAAAGAGCAAAGCTGGGGGTACCAAATTACTCAACTTCAAACTGCACTAGAAGGCTACCATAACCCAAACAGCGTGGTACTAGTACATAAACGGACACATAGATTAATGGTCCAGAATAGAGAACCTGGAAATAAAGCTGCACACATACAGCCATCTGATCTTCAACAATGTCAACAAAAATAATCAATGAAGAAAAGACTCCCTGTTCAAAAAATGATGCTGCAACAGCTAGCTAGCTATATGCAGAAGAATAAAACTTGACCTCTATATGTCATCATATATAAAAATTAACGCCAGATGGATTACACATTTAAATGTAAGTCCTCAAAGTATAAGAATTATAAAAGAAAATCTAGAAAACATCATTCTGGTAATCAACTTTGAGAAAGAATTTACGACTAAGTAAAAGCATAGGCAAATGCAAGAAAAACAAAAATTGACAAGTGGGAGCTAATTAAACTAAGGAGCTCCAGCACAGCAAAATAAACTAACAACAGAGTAAACAGACAATCCACAGAATGGGACAAGATATTTGCAAACTATGCATCCAACAAAATTCTAATATCAAAAATCTATAAGGAGCTTAAACAACTTAATAAGCAAAAAACACAATGCCATTAAAAAGTGGGCAAAGGACATGAAAAGACACTTTTCAAAAGAAGACATACACGTGGCCAACAAGTATATGACAAAATGCTACACATCACTAATCATCAGAGAAGTGCAAATTAAAATCATATTGAGATACCATCTTACACCAGTCAGAATAGTTATTAATGAGAGTAACAAAATAACAGATGCTGGTGAGGCTGTGGAGAAAAGGGAATGCTTATACACTGCTGGTGGGAATGTAAATTAGTTGAAGCATTATGGAAAGGAGTGTGACAATTTCTCAAAATACTTAAAGAAGAACAACCATTTGACCTGGCAATCCCATTATTGGGTATATACTCAAAGGAATATAAATCATTCTGCCATAAAGATACATGCACACTTATGTTCATCACAGCACTATTCACAATGGCAAAGATGTGAAATCCATCTAAATGCCCACTAACAGTAGACTGGATAAAGAAAATGGGGTATGTATATATCATGGAATAGTACACAGCCATAAAAAATAATAAGATCCTGCCCTTTGCAGCAATATGGATGGTAGGCCATTATACTAGGAAAACTAACACAGTAAAAGAAAACAAATATCCGTGCTCTCACTTATAAGTGAGAGCTAAACTTTGAGTACACATGGACATAAAGAAGGGAACCACAGCCACCAGGCCCACTTGAGCATGGAGGGTGGAATGGGAGTGAGGATCGAAAAACTACCTATTGGGTACTATGCTTATCACTGAGGTAATGAAATAATATATACTCCTAACCCCCACAAAACACAATTAACCTATATAAAAAACCTGGACATGGACCCCTGAATTAAAATCTAAAAAAAACAAAGACACTGTGCAGAAAAGGAATTGTACACATTAAGTGGATTTAAAACAAGAAGTTTAGGCCAGGTGTGGTGGCTCACGCCTGTAATCCCAGCACTTTGGGAGGCCGAGGTGGGCAGATCACGAGGTCAGGAGATCAAGATTATCCTGGCCAACACAGTGAAACCCCATCTCTACTAAAAATACAAAAAATTAGCCAGGCGTGGTGGTGGGTGCCTGTAGTCCCAGCTACTTGGGAGGCTGAGGCAGTAGAATGGTGTGAACCCGGGAGGCGGAGTTTGCAGTAAGCCAAGATCATGCCACTGCACTCCAGCCTGGGCAACAGAGCAAGACTCTGTCTCAAAAAAAAAAAGAAAAAAAAAAAGAATTTTGAAGTTTAACATGTAGGTGCTTATGAAGACTTAATGACAACTTTAATTTTCACCATAATAGTTTAGCAATCAAAACTTTCACTTGTCTTTTGGAGTTTTCTCCTAATGTCAGCCGCTGATTGGGTGATAAATTTATCTTTTAAAATAAGTTGTCCTTCTATGAAATTTGGAGTTAGGGAGGTGTGCTTTTTTAGGGCCTCCCTTAGCCTTTTAGAAAAGCGGAGGGGTTTTCCTCTTTTCTCTGCGTAATTGTGGATAGCATTGAGTAGTTCATAGGCTTTTTCCTAGTCTTCCTCAACCCTCTTAAAATGCAAGTTAGCAAATGCCTGCAGCTCTAATTTCCATGATCTGAGTCAGTATCCTAATGAGGGTCTACAGTGGGGGCTGCCTGTTGCCCCGTGGGGAAGTTTTCCCTCTCCTCCAGGGCCATTTGACTGTTTACCTGGCTAAGGTACTAGAGATCCCTAAATTACCAGGCTGCTGCTAAAGCTGCTTCCTTTTCAGTAGGACTTAAGGTTTGATCAAGAAGTAACATGATATCTCTCCATGTTAGGTCAAAGGACTGCCCTAATCTTTGCAGGACATCTATATTGTTATCAGGATCATCTGAGAATTTCCCTAAATCTGCCTTTATTTGTTTTAAATCTGAGAGTGTGAAAGTGACATGTACACAGGTGGGCATAAATTCCCCTCCTACTGCTTATAAGGGACATAGTTTGGGTGCTTGGCTTACGGAGTTTATGTTCTCTTTCCAGTGTTCCTTTAACACTTCAGTGGGGCCGGATGGAGGAGAGTCAGTGGGGAAGGAGAGTGGGGCTGAGGGAGGAGGCCCTGAGTATGGAGACAACTGTGGGTCTATGTCATTTGGGCAAAGCTTGCAGGCTTGGCACAGGGCAGTATTGTCACAAAGGGCAAAGAAAGCCTGTACATAAGGGACTTTACTCCATTTACCTTCCTGTTTACAGAAAAGATCTAGTTGTAGAATGGTGTTATAATTAATACTTCCCTCAGGGGGCCAAGTTTCTTCATTTTATAAGGAGTACTGTGACCAGGCATTGGTACAGAAGAAAATCAGCTGTTTCTTTTTTAAGTTCTCAGGGTCGAATCTGTCTTAGTTATTCAGGATGCATCTTAAGGGAGTGTCCAGTTTTGAAGGTGTGGTGCCCATCTGGAATTTTAAACACAGGGATGCCTGCACCCCTGGTTAGTCCTGTGACTCATCTTCCCCTAGGCATCCCCTAAGGGTCAGGTCCAATTGTGCTCAAAGTTCATGGCCGCTTTTCCTGAGCTCTCCATCTACTGGATTTAACCATGCTTACCAGCAGGATGGAAACTTCCCTTGTCCCTGCCGTGTGCCCATTGACCACTAAATGGGGCACAAGGACAGCTGGATTTATTGTGGTCCTTCTGTCAATGCATCCTACCTATTCCGGGGTGGCAAGGCCTGGGTTGGGGGCACCACTGATGCTTGCATGCTAAGGCCCAATTTACGTGGGCCTGGCCATAAAACTGTCCTTCAAGGAGAAATCTCTGAATTAGCAACAGGAGGCTTAGTAAGCTCAAAGGGGGTTGTGGATGTCCTCTAGGCCAGGGCTGAGAGAACAGCTGCTGTACTTTAGCCTTCTGTCCCCACTTGCCATCAAGGGAGTAAGCCCCTCTCTCAAGGTGGTACTGGTATCCCGTGTCCCAACTGACTATATTTTCTTCCATCCAATACCAATTATTGAATGGTTGAAACAGCGATTCAATGGCTCTAAGAATGTGCCTATGCACCACAGATTGTACTTGAGAGGGCCCAAGGAAGGGGAAAGTCTACCTGGGGAGCAATGAAGGAAATGCCCTGAGACTTCTACTATCCACATGAAAATTACAGACCTGTCTTTAAATTGTCCTTATGTGGGGGACAATACACTATGGTGGGTAACTGGCCCTTTGAAATAGCCATCAAATGGTGACACTGCCTAAACACTGGAGGGCACCATGAACAGGGATCTTCTGGGCACCACCCCAAGAATTTAAGACTTCTAAATAGGGAATCTTGATCCTGCCTAGTGGGAATAACCATGCTTACGGGATGAGGAAAGAAGTCTAAACAGTGGACATTAGCACCCAGGAGGCAGGAGTCAGAAAATGTGGCTGTCTCATGCTTAGTGCTCAGTAACCCGTGCAGGGGGAGCCTCTGACAGGTCCATGGTCTCAACCAGGATATCTGGGAGACCAAGACGTCCACTGAGCACTCCCAGGTGTACTTTGGTACCACCACGGAAAGTGAAAGAGTTAGAACTGGTTCCAGGCAAACCAACGCTCCCAACTCCGAAGGGCTGGGGGTTGTTAGAGAGCCCCTTCCCAGACAGCCTGACACCCACTAATCACTTTTAACTGGCCAACAGGTGCCTGGTGTTTAGCCTCCAAATTCTAAGGAAGGACAGGACAGAATAGCAAGCGAAAGAGGTCTGATCATACTCACCACTTGATGATTTAGATGCCTTTCCTGGAGACTTCTGATTGGCTCACCAAGACATAACACCTAAGTTTCTTAGCCTAGCCACACCAAAGAATTGGTGTGGCGGCTGACTGCAGTGAGTGATAGAGACTCAGACCGAGAGAGAGTGAGTAGAAGGTTTTATTGAGCAGAGCAAGAGTACAAAGCTTCCACAGTGTGGAACGGGTTCCAAACGGGTTGCCAGAGTTAGATTATATGATTCCCTTTTAAACTCTTTAAGGTCAGAAATACATGTGGTGGGAAGATGTCACCAGAGTGAGAAACAAAGGCAATAAATTATTTTGTGACATGTCTTAGATTTTGAGGAAAACTGGAATTGCAACTTAGATTTTATCTAGTTTATGACCTTGCAGTGGTATGGCAAAGGAGACAGGATCTTACAGGACTTTACAAAGTATGTTTTCGAGGAATTGGTTTTGGGAGTATAGATAAGGTCCGCTGGTCACAGAAAAAGGGGCAGTTAACATTCCTTTTACTTTAGTTTCGGGAGAGGGGGAAGGGAGAAAGGGAGAGAAGACAGAGGGAAACTTACAGCAAAATTTTTGCTGTTTATAGCTTTCTTGGGGAAGAAAACGTATGCACAAATCCTGGTGTTAGGAATATTTTAAGCATAATCTTCAATATTATTCATCCAGGACTGAAGTAAGTCCTGATGCAGGAAGTGAGTGAGTTTCACAGCTTTCTGAGCCCCTTCTCGACTCAGGAAGCCTAGCTGGCCCCTCGTCTTAATAGCTATAGGTAATCTGATGAAATCAGATTGGTTAAATACAAGTGAGCCAAAAGCAGATGGCTCAAGACAACAATTTAGTCAAAATAAAAAATTATCCTCTATTCCCAAGCACTGTTTACAAATATTTGATTCTATTGCACCCTAGAATAGGTTTGAAACCTTTAATGGATGTTTACATGTCTGCTAATGATTTAGATTCCCACTCCTACTCCCACCCACACTTCCAGGGTTAAATTCACCATATTTTCTTTTAATTTAATTTTGCAAATTTTGATACTCTAGTTCAGATTATTATCACTGTCTTCCAGAAACCACATACTCATTTTAGCCCTTCCCCTACGCCTCCATAACCCTTCTCCCACACAGTGGCCATAGTTATCTTTGGAAGATACAAATTTGAGCACCTAAAGCTTTAAGGAAGGGATGAGAGAGGGATCTATGTTTGCCTGGAGTTCCTTGTTTATAGCACCTGAAAATCCCCAGTCCAGGCAACCTTCAGTGTCTCAAGGAATCTGTGACAGTTGGTCATGCTGGCACCTAGATTCTTCTCCTTTAATCTGCACACATCCCTTTAAGGCAGCTACTGGCATAAAGATTGCAATGACGGAGCCACTGAAGCTCCCCAGGAACTGAAATATCAAGCCAATGTTCCGACACAGTTTCTGTATTCCTTTATGCACCATACTACATTTTTAAGTCTGAAAAACTGGGACCTTCCTATGGGGAGTCACTACCAAGTTCTTCCACTCCACAGTGGAGTCTGACTTAGGTTGTATACTCACCTGGGTGAGGGCTCACAGTAAAGACTTCCATCCGCAGCTGTCCCCTCGCTCGGGGACAGCTGTTGAGGTACTGCGCCAACTCAGCTTCCTATGCAGCCCTAAAATGCCTTCCTGGAGTCTGGTTCCCAAAACCAGAGGTGTTGCCATCTTCTTTCAAGTCTAAAGGAGGTGCCCAGAGAGGGCTTTACAGCTGCAGTGCTGGCCCCTAAGGAGCATGCACAGTGTTAACTCTCCAGCTAGGGAAAACAAAACAAAGCAACTCGCTCAGGTGCTCCACACAGCTCAGGAGGATGTCACACGCTCCATCCACCTGGCAGTGCCTCATTGACTAGAGCCCAGATTGCTCTGTCTGGGGTGGGTCACAACTTTATTGTGGTGTATAGTTTACATGTGATAAAATTCCCCCATTTTAAGTGTACCCTTAGATAATTAGTACTACCATTAGATGAGTTTTAGTAAATGCAATCACCCTACTATCAAGTTTTAGAACACTCCCATCCCCTCAAAAAGTTCTTTCATGTAACCTTTGCATTCAATTATCATTCTGTGTTCTACCCCAGGCAATATGAACCTGTTCACTTTCATTCTAATTTTAACTCTGGGCTCTTGTTTAACCCATGATTCTAAAATCTTCCGGATTCTAGAAAAAAAAAAATCTTAGCTATTTTCTCCCCTCAACGCTTTCTCTTCCTTCTCCTTCCCTTTTAGTTTTTTTCCCCCTTTTCTCCAAGCTGAGAATAAGTCTGACTGGTTCTAGCCCTAGTCTTGTTGAAGGACGCCAGCAATTCTCTCACATACCATTGCAATTCCTAGTGTATTGGACGTTGTGGTTGCTGTCGGATTAAAGCAGACATCTATTTGTATTTTTGATGGGGAATTTTTGGAGGGTAAGATATTGATGTCAATACCAAGGCCAGCCTATCGTGGGGCCACTGGCAGTTAGATCTGAGACCAGAAGTGGGTGGGCCCCAGGATCCATGTGCACCCTTGGGCTGTGCTTTAAAGTCTGTCAAGGCTTTCAGATCTTTGAAGTCTGTCATTAGAATTATCGCTTGGGTTATAGAGAGCAGGAAGCAGACTGGGAAGCTGGTTGTAGCATCCCTTTAGAACTGGAGTGTTAATTTCCTAAGGATATGGAACACACAAATAATACCCCTTCCACCCCCACATAGCCAAAGCTGCCCGTATTGGGTTAGGTCCAGTGCCAAAAGTTGTCACTAATGTGTACTCAATTATTGTAGTAGCATTTTGCAGTCCTAGCCATTTACGGCTCTATGTATTTATGAAGAAATCCATTCTCATGGACAAATAGACCTGCCCAAGTTCACCATACTGTCAGGTCTTGGGGCCAAGATTTGAACAACACATTTCTGAGCTCAGTTCACAACCTCATTCTGCTGCATTCTCCTGTCTGTGAGCTCAGTTTTCAGGCAGGACCTGAAACCTCTAATCCATAACAAGAACTGGAGCTTTCTATGATTTCTGCCTGTGTGTCCTTTGCTTATTTCCCTTTAGGTTTTCATATATTTATTACTTTTTAAAGTCTCTTTTAGCTATACCAAGAAGAACCAAAGAAAGGAAGTTTCTTATGAGCCAACGTACTGAGAACATTCTCTATCAAAGAAAAATAAAACCCAGCAACTCTATTTTGTGTATGAAGCAGAGGCTAACAAATATTGAACAGAGGTAGGAAAATCTATCCTCTGCCCCAGAGTAATAAACAATCTTTCTTATCTTTATTTATTTATTTTTTTTTTTTGAGACGGAGTCTTGCTCTGTTGCCCAGGCTGGAGTGCAGTGGCACAATCTCGGCTCACTGCAAGCTCCACCTCCTGGGTTCAAGTGATTCTCCTGCCTCAGCCTCCCAAGTAGCTGGAACTACAGGTGCCCGCCACCACACCCAGCTAATTTTTTTTTGTATTTTTAGTAGAGATGGGGTTTCACAGTGTTAGCCAGGGTGGTCTCTATCTCCTGACCTCGTGATCTGCCCACCTCGGTCTCCCAAAATGCTGGGATTATGGGCTTGAGCCACTGCATTTTTTTGTTGTTTCTTTTGGGATGGAGTTTCCCTCTTGTCGCCCAGACTGGAGTGCGATGGCGTGATCTCGACTCACCACAACCTCCGCCCCCCAGTTCAAGCGATTCTCCTGCCTCAGCCTCCTGAGTAGCTGGGATTACAGGTGCCTGCCACCACATCCGGCTAAGTTTTGTATTTTTAGTAGAGATGGGGTTTCATCATGTTGGTCAGGCTGGTCTTGAACTCCTAACCTCAGGTGATCCACCTGCCTTGGCCTCCCAAAGTGCTGGGATTACAGGCGTGAACAATAGGGCACAGCCCTTTCATATGGTTTATATTGGAAGTACCAGAGAGCTAGAGTTCCTGCACAGCCATTTTAACTTAGACACCATGCAAGTTAAGAAAAGCTGTACTGACAAAAGCTCATAACAAAGGAATTAAATGCTTGGTGGAGGCAGAGAAAATGCACAAAATCAAGCCAATTTTAGTGCTGGATCTTAATGTATGACTAGGATTTTTAAGAATAGGAATAGAAATATTTTTCCAGCTAGAGAAAACAGTGAGTACAAGATTGTAAGATAGAAATGGGCTGTCACAACAGTGAGTAGAAGAGTGTAAGATAGCAATGGGCTCAGGGTGTTGCAGAATGTTGGGAGCTTGTAGTGGATCCTCTAAGTCAGGAGTCCCCAACCTTTTTGGCACTGAGGACTGGTTTTGTGGAAGGCAATTTTTCCACAGACTGGAGGTTGGGGGTGCTTTCGGGATGATTCAAGTGCAGTACATTTATTATGGGCTTTATTTCTATTATTATTACATTGTAATATATAATGAAATAATTATACAACTCATCATAATGTAGAATCAGTGGGAGCCCTGGGCTGCTTTTCCTGCAACTAGATGGTCCCATCTCGGGGTGACGGGAGACAGTGACAGATCATTAGGTATTAGATTCTCATAAGGAGTGGGCAACCTAGATCCCTAGCATGTGCAGTTCCCAATAGAGTTCATGCTCCTATGAGAATCTGATGTCACCACTGATCTGACAGGAGGGGTAGCTCAGGCAGTAATGCAAGTGATAGGGAGTGGCTGTAAACAGATGAAGCTTTGCTCACTTACCCGCTGCTCGCCTCGTGCTGTGTGGCCCGGTTCCTAACAGGCCACGGACCATTACCAGTCTGTGGCCTCGGGTTTCGGGACCCCTGCTCTAAGTCACAGGAAGTCAGTAAAAGCTTTGATACAAGACTTTAGAGTCAATAATAATCGTTAATGCTCATTCTGCACCAGGGACTATTTTTAAGCAATCTGCATAAATTAACCCAATTAATCCTCATAACAATTCTAAGGGATAGATGCCATTATTATTTCTTTATAAAGAAACTTATGTACAAAGTAATTAAATCATCTACCTTGTCTGAAGTTTAACAACATAAAGTGGCAGAAACAGGGTTGGAACTCTCAGATTTTGGCTCGAGTGCTCACATACCTTTAATGATTTGTCCTTTTTGCTTTCTGATGTCCAGTTTCCTCTTAATTTACCTGATCTGGGAATAGTGGTGTGGGCAGAGAGAAAAGGGGGAGATGAAGAGTGATATTATAGTAGCCTCTGTAAAATTGCAGTGAAGGAGAATGTGATTTTTATAAGCATAATTTCCAAAGCAAGTTTTTCAGGAAGCAGGAGGGGTGCAATTTGGCAGAAGCTAATTTCTTCCAGACAGTTCACTTTTCTTTTCCATCTCCTCTCTAAGTCCTGCTGGTGTTCCTTGGAAAATCATTCATGCAAAGGTAAATTATATTTAGTCTGTGATAGGCTGGGCATTTCCTTTCTGTCATCTCAGATTTCTGTAATGTCCAGTGTTACTTCGATCCTTTAAGACAGATCAGATTAGAAAATGTTAATTCTAAGAAAATAATAATTTCCAACCTGCTGCTTTTGCTGATTTATGGAAAGTAGCCAAACAGAGCAAGCAGGACTAATACTGGGCTCTGTAAGGGCCACAAGGAGTAAAGTGAGGGTCTACCCAAACACGCACATCTGCTCCGCCTGCCCTGCAAATTGAGAGCTAGTGATTCCTCCATGTCTAGGTCAGCAGTTTCTAAGGCATTACAATTTCTTATATTCTACTTCTTCCACAGTTTTCCTTGATTCCTGAACTTGCATGGGAATTTTAATATATCCCTCCAAAATCTTATTGATATTTTCTACCTTTGACCATATATTTCTGTGCCTATGTCTTGTTATCTGTGAGTTTTCATGCTCTTTGATGGCAGAGCCTCAGTTGAAACACAGGATTGGCAAGCTACACCCTATAACAGCAAATGTGTTTTTCTGGCCCATGAGCTAAGAATGATATTTACATTTTTTTAATGGTTAAAAAAATCAAAAGAAGAGTGATATTTTATGACATTTAAACATTATATCAAATTCAAATTTCATTGTCAAGAAATAGAGTTTTATTAAAACAGACACATTTCTTCCTTTGCACAACGTCCAGAGCTGCTTTCTAGCAGAAGTGGAGTGGAGTAGTTGTGACTGAGACCACGTGCCTCACATGCCTAAAAGATGGACGAGCTGATGCTTTACAGAAAAAAAAAATGCCAACCCTTGGTTCAAAGGCCAATTATAATTCTGCCTTTCAAGGTACCCAAACCATATTGTTCACAAAGGTTTAGTGCTCAGTAAAATTTGTTTGAAACTTTCTTTCTTGTTGCCGTAGATGATTCTTCCCTACTCTCAACCCCCACCATGGCTCTCCCTTATTTCTTAAAGAATAGTGCCTGTCTCACCATCTCTACCATATTCTCTTGGTGTATTTCATACCCAGGTGGGTGGCTCCTCTGGTATCCTGTTCTCTTAGTCACTTACTGGTCTCTTACAAAGACCTAGTGCTTTACCTCACCCAGTCAACCAGTCACATCATTGAGCTCAACAGACTGGAAGTCTTCAGGAGAAAAAAGAAAAAAAAAAAAGACACTGTCCATCCTACTTACTTCCTGTTTCTGCTTTTGCTTGTCATTGTTGACAACATAATCCAAGCAGGAAGCAGCACTTCCTTCTCTTAGCGGCGTTTGATTGCAAAAGTTGAACTCATACAAGCAGAGAATAAAGTGGTGATTACCAAGGACTGCTGTTGGGGTTGGTGATTGTGGAGATGTTGGTCAAAGGATACCAAATTTCTGTAAGACGGGAGGAATAAGTTCAGGAGATCTATTGTACAATATGGCAATTATAACTAACAAAAATGTATTGTACACTTGAATTTGGCTAAGAAATTAGATTTTAAATGTTCTCACCACACACACAAAAAATAAGTATATGAAGTAATGAATATGTGCATTAGATTGACACTGTTCTACAATGGATACGTGTATCAAAACATCATGTGGTCTACAATAAATATATACAATTTTATCCATGAAAAATTGCAATTTTTTCCAACACATGCTGGTCCAGCTACCAGCTTTATCATGTCTCCTTAGAGACACCAGCACCAGATGGTCTCTCACTTTTTTGAATGTCTGGGGCCCCTTTTCTGAGCTTAGATACACACACCAACTCAGCAATGCCCTCTCCTGGAATGCTTGTTTCAGCTCCTTTTCTCCAAACTTCTCAATTTATAAATTCCAATCACTTTATTTTACTTCCCCAGGCCCTTGGTGATAGCAGCTTCCTCTGACCTCTGATATCTTATTATTTTTTGTTTTCAGTTCTTAAACACCTAGTTAATGATGATATGCATCACATTTTCTCTGTTTAAATATCGGGTGGGCTTTCTATCTTATCACTTGAACCTGAATGATATAAGCACTGGCCAAGATGATCCATTCCTCTGCCTGGAAGTCTTTGCAAGCTGGCTGTCCTGGGCACCACAGGTCTGCTCTGTTATCCATTTTGTCTTATTCTTTTCTTTCTTTCTTTTTTTTTTTGCTGGATATTTCTTTCCTCCCATCCACTAACCCTCAGTATGGCTCAGGGCTCACATCTCAGTTTCTTTCTTTCTTCTATCCATACTCACTCCTTTGATGATTTCATAGGATGTCATGACTTTAAATACTAACTAGAATCTGATAAATTCAAAATCACTATCTCCAAGAAGGACCTCACACCTGAATTCCAGACTTGCGTCTTCAGCTGCCTAGTTCAACATGTAGATATCTAATAGAAATAACAGACATATCCAACTAATGTCCTGAGATTTCCTTCCAGATCTGTCCCTCTTGTGTTCTCACATCAGCAAATGGCTACAGTGTTCTCCTTCTGATGACCTAGAGTGGAAGGTCAACCAAGTAGAAAGTGTGTACATCACGTGAAGACTTCCTTTTGTGCTGATTACATGGGTTTTGCTGTACACATGAGGCAATATTATTTTTACTGTCCTTTCCTCACCCTCGTTATTCTATGCCCCTTTCCTCTAATTGGAGTAGTTAGAGCTAGAGGGTTGTTATTAGACTGAAAGTAATGGGGTCAGAGGCCAAGGAGTTTACCCTACCTTAAGCCAGAGACACTAAGGGGTCGTGCATAGTGTTTAGTTTTAAAAGCTTACGGCAGTAACCTGCGTGATTTCCATTTTTTCCCAGTCCTGGAGAGGATAGCTAATTTTTATAGTAATTGCCACTGTTATTTCAGTATTCATCTTTGCTTATCCAGTCTTTTAACAATTATCTAACAAATTCCTTATATAAAATAATTTCTGTGAAAATTGTTAATGCTTTTTCTTGTTTGTTTGCCTGACCGCTGATTGTTTTAGCTGGGAACAGGACGCAGATATCCTGAATCTCATTTTGATACTTTCTTACTAATTGTTGGGAAATAGTCTTCATGGATATGTCTTCTTCACCTGCTGCAATGTAGTTTTCTTTAAGGCAAATGCAAAATTTCCATTTCCATTTTATATCTCACAGTGTTGCTCAAATGTTATTCGATTGATTTAACAAAAGGAAAATGTAGCATGGCTCAAAAAATGTGTTACATTAATGGACTACCTGACCCAATGCCTTGCTCTCCTAGTGTGCACGCCTGTGCCTGTGTGTGTGTATGTGTGCATGTAAGTGTTGTGTGTATGTGGTATGTATGTGTGCCTGGTGTACGGGGTGTGTCTGTCATGTGTGTGACTTTATTTGCATTGAGGTGTGCATCAAAGAGCAGGGGATAGAAGCTACTTTGATTTTGTGTTCCAAAATTTCTATTTCATTATTCACTCTCACTATACTTCATTCATGGCAAAATAGGGGCCAAAATGGGTGGTAATAGTAGAGAATGCTATTTCTAAATTTATAATTGAAGTGAAGTATATTGCTTACTGAAACTAATGGGATACTGAAGTTACTCAGAACAGGCTATGATTGCTGTGTGTGCAGGGGGAGGGTAAGCTTGCAAGTAGAAAATGAAGGGGAGTGGGGTTGGTGACAGGTGCAGTTGATGTAGGGTGAATAATGAAACAATAGACCATATAATTGGATGATGCACTGTTCTTGCTGCTGTGGATTATTGCTGCAGGCCCAGCAATGCACCATGCTGAACCTGCCTGCTGTGGAAGGAGAATAGGCAGCTGGCAATATAATGAAAATTTAGGGATACTGAAAAGTCCTTTCCTTTCTCCCAAAAGATGTTCATCACCAGCTTACTGATGTTGCTTGAAATGCATTTTTTTCTTATAATCTTTCAATTTTACATTTAAAAATAAAAACATTATGAATGGGAGGATACTCCTGATTCTCAGTAACTCTAAGGAGTAAATGAGTATGTTTTTCAACTGTTTTTTCTGTTTCTTTTTTTAGCATGAGACAGATACAATACAACAAGAATACACAGAAGCCAAAAGGAGAATCATTTGAAAAGTATTCATAGTTTTCAAAGGACCCAAGAATGGGAACCAGCTGAAATAAAAGAGTTGAACTTTTTCCAACACTTTATTTTACTTCCACTAGTCTCTCTTTCTTTCTCTCTCTCTCTTTTTTTTTTTTGAGATGGAGTCTTCCTCTGTCACCAGGCTGGAATGCAGTGGCACGATCTTGGCTGACTGCAACCTCCACCTCCCTGGTTCAAGCGATTCTCCTGCCTCAGCCTCCTGAGCAGCTGGGATTACAGGCACACGCCACCATGCCTGGCTATTTTTTGTGTTTTTAGTGGAGGTGAGTTTCACCATGTTGGTCAGGATTGTCTCGATCTCCTGACCTCGTGATCTGCCCGCCTCAGCCTCCCAAAGTGCTGGGATTACAGGCGTGAGCCGCCACGCCCAGCCTCTTTTTCTCTTTTTTCATATTCTTTGTTGTCTCTCTTCTGAACAGCTCCCTCCAAGTTTCAAATCTGTTTCAGATAGTCATGGCCACAAACTACCCACATTAAATACATTACAACTTCAGGTACCCAATTAATGAAGCCTACTCAGTTTTCATTGCAAAATTATGAAGAACACAAAAACAGAGGATCTTGTTATGCCATACACACATTCTTGGATATCAAGAGTGGCCAGGGTTGGGTCACACTGCAATAATCTAGAAGCCTCTACAGTAACCATGTGGTTGATGGTGCAGGGGTAATTCCAAGATCCCGGAACGATGAGACAGTGGCTGTTCACTAGAGTGACTACTGTATGTCAGAACGCTGTGCATACTATGCTGTGAATGGCAGTGCCGGTAGTGAGTCGGTGGGTTACTGTGCTCTGATGACCGGTAGCAGATTGTTCTTTCAGCAGTCACTGGTGGACTAGCTTCCTCATGCTGAGCATTGTTGGCTACTGAGGATAAGAAGACTTGTACTCTCATGTGAAAAGTGTTTTAGTGGGAGAATCACTAGAACCCAGGAGGCAGAGGTTGCAGTGAGCCGAGATTGTACCACTGCAGTCCAGCCTGGGTGACAGAGTGAGACTGTCTAAAAAAAAAAAAAAAGAAAAAGAAAAAAAAAAATCTAGTCTTTGATTGCACAACAGGGTGACTACAGTCAACACTAATTTATTGTACATTTGAAAATAACCAGGGCCGGGCGTGGTGGCTCATGCCTGTAATTCCCAGCACTTTGGGAGGCCGAGGCGGGCAGATCACGAGGTCAGGAGATCAAGACCATCCTGGCTAACACGGTGAAACCCCGACTCTACTAAAAATAGAAAAAGTTAGCCAGGCATGGTGGCAGTTGTCTGTAGTCCCAGCTACTCGGGAGGCTGAGGCAGCAGAATGGCGTGAACCCGGGAGGCGGAGCTTGCAGTGAGCCGAGATAGCGCCATTGCACTCCAGCCTGGGCGACAGAGCGAGACTCTGCCTCAAAAAAAAAAAAAAAAAAAAAAAAAAATTACCAGAAGAGTATAATTGGATTGTTTGTCACACAAAGAAAGGATAAATGCTTTAGGTGATGGATACCCCATTTTCCCGATGTGATTGTTACACATTGTATGCTTGTATCAAAGTATCTCATGTACCCCATAAATCTATACACCTACTATGTGCCCACAAAAATTAAAAATAAATTAAAAATTAAAATTAATTAAACAAATAAAACAGCAGGAAAAAAAATGTTTTAAGCCAAACATTCTTCAACAAGGCTCACCTTTCAAAATCTCGTTTTTCTTTTATTTTTTGAGACAGTCTTGCTCTGTCCCCAGGCTAGAATGCAGTAGCGCCATCTCGGCTCACTGCAATCTCACCTCCCGGGTTCAAGCGATTCCCCTGCCTCAGCCTCCTGAGCCTCCCGAGGAGCTCGGACTACAGGCACACACCACCACGCCTGGCTAATTTTGCGTATTTTAGTAGAGATGGGGTTTCATCATGTTGGTAGGATGGTCTCGATCTCCTGACCTCGTGATCTGCCAGCCTCGGCCCCCAAAAGTGCTGGGATTATAGGCATGAGCCACCTGTTACATTGATATGGCAATAATAGCATCTCCTGCCTGTCTCACAGAGCTTTTATTTTTAATTTCTCTTAATGCTTCTGATTTTAGAATATGTTTTATCTGATAGTAACATGCTACTTCAGACTTCTTATGCTTACCATTTCAGTGGTATATATTTTCCATCCATTGACTTAGAACTTGTATGTTTATATATGAAGTACTTCAATGGTGACATTGTATAATTGGGCTTAGACTTTTGATTTATTCTGATAGTATCTGCCTTTAGTTGAAGAGTTTAGTTTATTTACATGGAACATAATTATGGATATGGTTGAATTAAGTCTATCATTTTACTATTTATTTCATTTTTGTCATTCCCCCATTTTTGCTCTTCTGTTCCATTTTCTTTCTTATTTTAGGTAACTTTACCATGTTTTTTAGAATTTTATTTTAATTTATCTGTTGGCTCTTTAATATGTCTTTTTGCATCATTTTAAGTGGTTGCTTTAGGGATGACAATATGTATTTTAAAAAAAAATCTTCATTTCTTCTTAACATTAACACATCACTTCACATAACATGTAGAAGCTTTGCAAGGGCATATATCCATTTGCCTTTTTCTCTATTTTTAAAATAAACCCATTTTTAGAGCAATTTTAGGTTACAGCAATATTGAGCAGAAGGTATAGAGATGTTCCATGTACTCTCTTCCCCACCCCACATGCATGCTTCCCCCATAATCAACATCCTCCACCAGAGTGGTGCATTTGTAATAACTGATAAACCTACACTGGCACATCATTATCACCCAGCATCCATCACTTACATTAGGGGTCACTCTTGGTGTACATTCAATGGATCTGGACAAATGTATAATAAATGTACCCATCATTATAGCATCATACAGACTATTTCACTGCCCTGAAAATCCCCTGTGTTCTGCCTATTCCCCTTCATTCTTTATACTAGACTTCTCATTTATATTATTTCCAGATTATTATATATCACCAAGACAAGAGTATAACTTTCGCTTTCAGTAGCACCATGTATTACAAAGAAATTAAGAAAAAAAATTTCCTCTTGTTTAAAAATAATTGTTTGTATTTTTTCCCTGGATATTCAGCCTTTCTGAAGCTTTGTGTTTCATCCTGAAGCTCTGAGTTTTCATGTGGTATCAATTTTTCTATAGACTGAAACATCTTCTTCAGCATTCCCTCTGCTATAAGTATGCTACAGATGAATGATCTCAGCTTCCTTTGGTCTGAAAATGCCTTTACTTCATCTTTATTCCTGAGTGTTATTTTTTTTCTAAATCAGCTATTCTGGTTTGACAGGGCTTTTGAAAAAATTCAACACTTTAGGCCAGGCACAGTGGCTAAAGTCCTGTAATCCCAGGACTTTAGGAGGCCAAGGCAGGTAGATCACGAGGTCAAGAGATTGAGACCATCCTGACCAACATGGTGAAATCCCATCTCTACTAAAAATACAAAAATTAGTTGGGCACGGTGGCATGTTCCTGTAGTCCCAGCTACTCAGGAGGCTGAGGCAGGAGATTTGCTTGAACACAGGAGGTGGAGGTTGCAGTGAGCCGAGATCATGCCCCTGCACTCCAGCCTGGTGACAGAGCGAGACTCCATCTCAAAAACAAAAAACAAACAAAAAACTTCATCACTTTGAAGATATTATTTTGTCTCCTGACCTCTATATTTTCTCATAGAGATGTCAGTGCTAATTGAAACCATTACTTTCCTCTAAAAATGTGTTATTTTTCTCTCATGACTTCCAAGATTTTCTCTTTCTCTTTGGTTTTAGCAGTTTAATATGCCTAAGATTTTTTTTGTTTTTTTGTATTTATTTTGCTTGGGGTTCATTTAACTTCAGGATTCTACAAACTGTAAGTCTTTCAACATATCTGGGGAGTTTTCAGTCATTGTGTCTTCAAACATATACTGTATCTGCCTCATTTCTCTCTGATGAGACTGTAAGCATGCATATCTTAGAATTTTTATTATTATCTTGTAGGCTTCTATGTCTCCCTTCCTCTTCTTCTTCCATCTTCTTTTTAATTTATTCTCTTTTTCACTTTGGAGAATTTCTATTAATATAACTGTTAGGTCACTGACTATTACTCTAGCATTTCTATTCTACCTAATAATCTTCCTTCCCTCCTTCCTTCCTTCCTTCCTTCCTTTCTCTTTTTCTGTTTTTTGTGATACTGTGTTTTTGAGTTCTTAGAATTTCCACTTGATCCTTTTATTATAGTTTCCATGTCACTGCTGAGATTTTCTATCTTTTCATTAATTAAGATAATTTTTTATGTCATTGAACATAGATATACAGCTGCTTTAAAGTCCATATGTGATATGAATTTCCACATGTGCTGAGATTGTTCTCGGTTGATTATCATTTCTTTTGCATTTTGGTCATGTTTTCTTGGTTATTTATAAGCCATGCCCTTTGGGATTGCAGCCTCATCATTATGTATGTTACGTTGTGAAGTCTCTGAATTCAATTGTATTCCTGAGAACTGGGTTGTTATTTTTTTGTTTTTGTAAAAAATTAATTTTGTTGGTGTCAAACTGCACATCATGGCTCTTGGGCCACCTCAAATCCCAGTTCTGATCTTTTATTTTTAGCAAAGTTGCTAGCAGCCTTCCCAACACATGCACAATTCAGAGAACAGCCAGCAATTTGGGCAGAGTTTATACACAAAATTGGGTGCATCTTCTCTCTGACTATTCCTTTCAGGATAATTCTCCTTTACTTCCCAGTAACTTTAGTAACCACAAAATCTGTTCTCTGCTTACCCAGCTAAAAAAAGAAATGCAGCAACCATAGTTGTCCTGCTTGGCCCTAACTTTGGCTTGCCCTCAGGCTAAAAGCCACAAAAATGGGTAACTCATGCTTGCCATTCCCTTCTTCAGAGTTTTCAACTCTTGTATAAAAACTGCCTGATATTGTTTACTCTGAAGTCTCCTAAGATCATTGCATGTGTGTGTATTAATCAGTTTATAGTTGCTGTCTTCAGGGCAGTTTCAGAAGGATCTGAGCCATACTTCAGGCAAAATCTTACACATACAAGCTCACAATGTACAAATAAAAATCTTCTCTACTTTCTTCATCTTTCTTCTTTCTCAGAGCTTTCTGTGGTGTCACCTTACAGGGCTGAAGGGAAGGTTTTTAGCATTGTGTTTTTATGCTGCAAGAGACCAGAGAGATTATGTTCCACATTTTCTTATTTTTCCACCAATATTGATCTACTTTATTATCTTCCTCCCTCATTGGAAACCATTTTTCTGAAAGCATTTTTATTTTTCTTTCTATAAACTCTACTCAGTTTGAAGGAAACTCCTCCTCCTCCTCCTCTTCCTCCTTCATATTCTATTGATGAAGCGTCTAAGTTTCTTATCAGCAAAAGATTGCCAATCTTACCATGTCAGGTTGGCAAAATGTCAAACTAAAGACAATGACTGGCTATTCTAATTTGTCCGTGAAGGTTTATTACAGATACTGTTGGCATTTCTTTTTGATAGGCAATAATAAACTTTGATCTCACTTCAAAAATCCCAGTTTGAGAACCAGTTATGCATTACATTTCCTTAATTTTGGAGGAGGAATCTGTGATGCACAAAGGTAAAAGACTTTCTTAAATCACATAGTATTTCAGAAAATGTTGGTATGGTCTAGTAAGTATGTAGATGCACAAAATTTGATGTTCAACAACACATTGTTCTGGTACTTTAGAAAAGACTCAGAAATTTTTTTAACTACAAAAATTAAGTTCATAACATTGTAAAACAGTTTAATAAATATATCTACTTCATAGGGATAGTAATAAAATATTATTTAATTAAAAATTAAATAATAGCAATAAATGTAAAGAAAAGAGCACATGTCAGTGGATATTATGCATTATTACCTTTATTGTTCCTATTATTCCTCCATTTATTCAACAAACATTTTGTTAGAAGATAGGTACTATATAAGATGAATTAAACATAATTAAACAGAGTTCTTGCCCTCAGAGAGCTCACAAGTTAAAGGATAATCTATGCACACATGCAGTTTACTTTATTATAATTTTATAATAGCACAGGTGGAAAAATGCACAAGGCATGAAGGAAACATAAAAAACCTAATGCAGCCTGGGAAGATTAGGTAAGATTTGCATAGAAATTAAGATGCAAAGAAAGAGCTTGGGTTATTCAGGTAAAGAGGCAGGGGATTCCCAGAAGAAGGGAGAAGTATGGGCAAAGGCATTCAGGCAAGTAAGGGTCTTGAGTGCAGTGATTGGCAATCTGAGCAGGGCTGTTGGAGGGTGCATTGCAAAGCAGCAAGTGAGGAACAATGAGAGGGCTGGGAGCTGCCTCATGAAGTCCTTATGTGATGTGGAGTTTCTATCTTTTCATTTATTAAAGGGAATATATTTTTTACTTCATTGAACATAGTAACACAGCCGCTTTCAAGTCCATATATGATGTTAATTTCAGCATGTCATACTGAGATTTTTCTCAGCTGATTTTCATTTCTTTTGTGTCTTGGTCACGTTTTCTTGGTTATTTATATGTCAATCTCATGCACTTTGGGTTTGTAGGCTCATCATTGTGTATTTTATGTTGTAAAGTCTCTGAATTCAATGATATTTCTTGGAACTGTGGCATTGTTTTTGTTTTAGTAGAAAATTAATTTTCTTGGTGTCAAACTGCACATCATGGCTCTTGAGCCACCTCAAATCCCAGTTCTGATCTTTTATTCTTAGCAGAGTTACTAGAAACCTCCCCCAAAAGTGCTTGCACTTTTCCTATATGTAACATTGACCTATGCATGACCCTCCAGCTTGCATTTGTTTATATGTTAAGTGGAGATATTTAAACATTTTTTTTCACAGTGTCTTAGACTGCTTTTATTTATTTCCTAGTTGATTATACAATTTCAGTCCTAATTTTGTGATGGAAGTGGGACCCAAGTGTTAGCATGTCTAATAAAATCAAGGTTCCTCAGTCCTTACAGGCAGAAGCTGAGGATTCACTCATGCTGGAGGTGTAGGGAAGGAGCTCTGTGTAACTTACTCTATATAAATGATGTCCTGTGGAGTTAGTTAGACTTCAGTCTGCACCGTTCACACAGAACCTGGTGACCCTCAAGGTGTTGGGCAAAGCATAGTTAATACAAGAGTGCATCAAGAAAAGATGGTAGAGAACATTCAGCATGAAACAGCTTCTTTTCCAGTTTTTCCTGCTAAGGTTCTCTTCAGCCCTTTCATTCATCTTGTAACTTAATCAGTAGAATTGAGTAATTATGTTAAAGGTGAAGGAAAAGACTAATATGAGATTACTGCACAATACTTTGCTGGACAAAGGCATCTGATCATCAAAAAAAGTTTCACAAATGATTCTGAAGACCAAGTCATAAGCCACTGTGGCCTTATAAGCCAAGGCAAACCATCACTTGTAATAAGAAGTCATCAGGAGATTGTGATATGTGTTGGGTTATATTTTTACAAGATTATGCTGGCTGTTTTGGTGAGAATATGATTTAAGGCAGCTGGAAAAGACTCAGAGAATATAGATGAGAGGCTCTCATACACTTGGTGAGACATAATGGAAATTTGCACTAGGGCAATAGTAATGTCATTGAGAGAAGTTCATCAGAACAGAATATGTTTTGTTGGCAAGATTGGCTAGACTTGGTAATGGATTGGATCTAGGTATGAGAGAAGCAGTAAGGAAGGATAATGCCTTAAATAGGGATGTGAACAATTTATTGGAAAGAAGAAAAAATTAGGGAATAATAATTGTGAAGGGTTATTCAAGAATTCTGCTTTAGAAAATTGAAGTTTGAGATATCAACTAGACTTATAAGAGGGGATTCAAATAGGCATTACAGAGTTCAGGAAATATCTAGAGATAAAGATTTGTGCCATAGATGCTCATAGGTGGAGTTTACTATTATGAAATGGAATGAACTTACCCATTGAGTACATAGCATATGTTAAGCCCTTGCTAAACACTATGAATATATTGTTAAACAGGTGTCAAGGGAGAATCAACCTCTGTAAAATATTTGAAGAGATTTAGTCTGAGCCAAATATGAGTGACCAATGGCCCAAGTCACAGTCTCAAGAGATCCTAAGAACATGTGTCTAAGGTGGTTGGGCTACAGCTTGAATTAATACAATTTAGGGATAATACATCAATCAATACCTGTAAGATGTACATTGGTTTAGTCCATAAATGAGGGACAACTCAAAATATGTAGACCAAGGAGAGAAGAGGACTTAAGATAGAGACCTAAGATTTGCTGCTAATTAAAAGTCAAGCAGAAGAGGAAGGGGAAAAACCAATCAAAGGAGCGCTGGGGAAATTGTTAGGGAGGTCACATGAGAATCAGGAGAACTTGGCATCACACAAAAAAAGAGAAGGAAGCACGTAAGTGATTGGATAAAAGTGGTCAAGTTCATTAAGAAAAATCAGATTCAATTAGAGAAGAGGTACAGAAGTTTACAGATAGAAAAGACCTCTGGAGAAGAGAGGTTATCCAAGTCTAGTGAATAATGAAAAGTTTAGAGAAGAACTCAAGACCTCTTCGAAGACATATCAACAAAGAGACTAGAATAATGCAAAAGGAAGACACTATAAAGGCGTTTCCTGAAGGAGAGAGTGTTGTGTGTCAAATCCAACAGAAGGGTCCAGTCTGAGACCAGGAAAACAGTCATCTGATTTGATATTTAGACCTTGGATAGCTACTGTGATATGGCTATTTAAAAAACCGTAGGAGATGCAGATAGTATTAGGTTGCCATATATCATAGGACTGAAGTGGGAACAGGATGGCAGAGGAGGAGTAAGCTTGGAAAGCAGAATGTGAGCCATCCTACTACTCACATGGGGGGACAAGAGGCACCATAGTTAGTTTCTCTAGTTCACACTGTCTCCTCAGTGTCCACCAGGCAAATATATTGACGCAGCTGCATACATTCACATGAAATGAAATGAACTGGTATATTTACTCTGGGGTAAATCTGAACAGTTGCTGCGGTTATGATACCTAGCATACAATAGTAATTAACTACACAGACTCTGAAACCAGGTTGACTGATCCAAATCCCAAGTCTGCCACTAACCAGTTATATGAAATCTTCTCTGTGCCTCTGTCTTATCTGCATAATAGACACAATAGTGCCTAACTCTTATTTTTATTATTATACTTTAAGTTCTGGGATACGTGTGCAGAACGTGCAGGTTTGTTACATAGGTATACATGTGCCATGGTGGTTTGCTGCACCCATTAACCCATCATCTACATTAGGTATTTCCACTAATGCTATCCCTCTCCTTGCCCCCAACCCCTTGACAGGCCCTGGTGTGTGATGTTCCCCTCCCTGTGTCCATGTGTTCTCATTGTTAAACTCCCACTTATGGGTGAGAACATGTGGTGTTTGGTTTTCTCTTTCTGTGTTAGTTTGCTGAGAATGATGCCTAACTCTTAATTGTCAGAATTCACTGTTTTTAATAATGTACAAAAATGTCTGTAGTTGAGAGGTTACTGTTGTTGACCAGATGAAAGACCATAAGCATTATTTGAATACTTGTTAAATACATTCTAAAACCTCATTATTCACAGAATTATTTCATTAGACTAAATATATAGACTATCATCCCCATAATAATGCATATAAAAGCATAATTAACAAGCAAGATGTGCTCAGGGAAAATATACATATATATATATATATATAGTTGACGGTGATTATATATATATATAGTTGATGGTGATATATACATATATAGTTATATATAGTATATAGTTTGGAGGTAGATAGATAAATAGTTGAGCGACAGAGAGAGAGATCATTTTCAGTTCATTTCTGGCTCAGGACAATACAGATGTCAAACTGTTGACCTTTGAAATTGTCCTATATGTATGAAATTCTTTCTTATATGCCATTTATCTATGCTGCAGTAATATCCTTCACTAAGTACAATCAAAGCTTTTCTTGTTCACCCAAAGACCTATGGTGTTTAGACAGCTCTGCAGAGCTGTGCTTGACCTCGCAATAACTTAGGAATTTAGGCTCTTTCACCCTGCAACTATACCATCTCAACATACATTCTCCAAGGTCACTGTTGAAGATTAGGAAAGGAATGGACAGGGTGTGCCTTGGCTCTAAAAATAGAGATGACATACAAATAATACACATCCCTTTTCAGGATAAAATTATGTGGACCCAATATAACTGCATGGAAGACAGGGAAATGTAGAGGAATGCACCAGTATTTTGTGAGCTTAACCTCCCTCTACCATCTGTTTTTACTCATTTTTCTGCTAACGATTCATTATTGTTTGTGGAATAATGGGTGAATGAAGAAGGAAGGAATGAAAGAAGAAAGGAAATGATAATCTGCATTCTTTTGCAAACATCAGGAAAGTTTGAAATTGATGTGTATCTATGAAGTATATTAACTCTATAAGTTTGAAATTGATGTCTATATATGTAGTATGTTAACCGTATTCCTTCCTTGTCTGAAAGAGCTTTGGATCAAAGGACACTGATAAGAACGGAAACCTAAATAGTTAGTGTTCACATCTTTCCCCTTTCAAAATGTTTTCTTTAGTCTTTGAAGGCGATGAGATTCTAGATGAGCCATCAGATTTGGAACTACAAGACCTATCCAGGTTGAATCAGGCCACTCCTAGGAGGCTGGCAGTAGAGCAGACACAGTTATTCCTGACCCAAGTAACTGCTCACCTATGGGCACTTCTGGAAGTCAAAATGAAGTACAAATTGACTAAAATTAGAGAATTGGGGTTTTAGGGCTATACAAGGTAGTTGGTCCAAGAGAATCAAGACAAGAAAGGATGAACCAGGGCTCAGGGAAAACTCATAAATGTGTACAAGATAGGCAGAATGGAATCAAAGCTGGAGCGTATAAGGCATTGAAGAAGAGAGGGTGCAAATCCAAGGACCTAGAAGAAACTTTGCAGGAGAGTTGAGAGTTCTCTTTCAGTTATCTTTTATTTCTGGCTATTTCATACTTTGAATAACTTCAGTCTTTCTGGCCTGAGGCAAAAGCCCGTGTTATGGGTCTTGTCCATGCAGCAGTGCTTTAAAGAAGAGGCCCTTAGAAAGAAAGAATTGAGTTACTGGCATAGGATGTAGCAGTTGGCATCTTATTCACCCCAAGCCAATACTTAAAGAATATGAAAGGAAATATTTCTTAAAGAAGGGTAAGTTTCACATTTGTATGACTAGTACCAAAGATTGAGCACACTTTCATACTCTTTCATTGATTAGTAACTCATTCATTTGACACATTTGACTCATTCATTTGACACACCTGTTTAACAATATATTCATAGTGCTTAGCAAGGGCTTAACATACACTACGTACTCAAACAGGTGTCAATGAAGAGTCAACCTTTGTAAAATATTTGAAGAGATTTAGTCTGAGCCAAATATGAGTGACTAATGACCCGAGTCACAGTCTCAAGAGATCCTAAGAACATGTGTATAAGGTGGTTGGGCTACAGCTTGAATTCATACAATTTAGGAGGCATAATACATCAATCAATACATGTAAGATGTACATTGGTTTGGTCCATAAAGGTGGGACAACTCAAAGTGGGGGCTTCCAGGTTGTAGAAGGATTCAAGGATTTTCTAATTGGCAATTGGTTGAAAGAGTAAAGTTATCGTCTGAAGACCTAGAATCAATAGAAGAGAGTGAATTAGGATAAGGGGTTGTGGAGTTCAAGATTCCCATTATGCAGATGAAGCCTGCAGATGAAGATGTAGCAGGCTTCAGAGAGTATAGATTATGATTGTTTTTTGCCTGTTTTTTTTAAAAGTGCCTAATTATCCCCTAAATCATACCAAAGATTGAGCACTCTCTCATGCTCTCTTCATTACTTCAATAAATCATTTATTTGACACCTAGTATTGAGTACCTAACATATGCTAAGCCCTCGCTAAGGTTTTTTATTGAGGAAAAAGCCCCAGAAAGGGAAGGGGATTCTCTACAGAATGTAGTTTTTCCCTGCAAGTGACAGCTTTGCAGAGCTATTTCAAGATATGGCACAGAAACATATTTGGGGTTAAAATATTTTGATTTCCTTCGTGACCTTTCATGTGAGGCTATGCCAGAGTTACATTGCAAAGTGAGCCACATTATCCTGGGTTGAATAAAACCCCTCTGATGAGACTTTATGTTTGTAGGGCATGCCAACCAAAAGAGACAAAGTCTGTAAAATATTTGAAGAAATTTATTCTGAGCCAAATATGAGGGACCATGCCTGGGACACAGCCCTCAGTAGACCCTGAGAACATGTGCCCAAGGTGGTTGGGGCACAGCTTGGTTTTATCCATTTTAGGAAGACCTGAGACATCAATCAAATGCATTTAAGACATACATTGGTTCTGTTTGGTAAGCTGAGACAACTCGAAGCAGCGAGGCTTCCAGATTATAGATAGATTTCAAAACTTGATGACTGGCAATTGTTAAAACAGTTATTGTCAATAGAAAGGAATGTTTGGGTTACAATAAGGGGTTGTGGAGACCAGCGTTTTATCATGCAGTTGAAGCCTGCAGGTAGCAGAATTCAGAGAGAAGAGATTGTCAATGTTCCTTATCAGACTTAAGGTCTGTGTTGATGTTAAATGCTGATCAGCTTTTCCTGAATTCCAAAAGCGAGGAGGGCATAATGAGGCATGCCCACCCTCACCCTCTCATGTCATGGCCTGAACCAGCCTTTCAGGTTAAATTTGGAGTGCCCTGGCCAAGGAGAGAGTTCATTCAGATGATTGGGTGGGGGCCTTTAGACTTCATTTTTGGTTTACAGGCGTGACTACCCAGGCCTTTTAGATAGGAATTTGGAGACGGGAAGAAAAAGGTCAGAGTTTAGTCCTAACAGGATACACGCAAACTCTGCCCTGTAAGAACCTGTGCATTCCAAGGCAGATAGTAAGCAAAGGACATTGAATACCTAAAAGACATGGCATGCAGCAACACTAGGTTTAATCATGCTATGATTAGAAAAAAACAAAGCAGTTCATTTGGATTAGAGATTTGTTAAACACATTCTGTGATGGACAGACAATAAAGGGGGCCTGTGTGATCCCACTTCCTGCTATTCATGCCTTTGTATACTCCCTTTCCATGAAGGGAGACTTGTGATTCTCTTCTCATCAACAGAATGTGCAAAGATGGGGCAAGGCTCTTGTGATCATCCCATAGAAAACTCTGCCTTGTTAGTGGACTCTCTCTGCTATCTCGTTCTTGCTAGCTGTGAAGAGGAAAGCTGACATGAGTCCTACAGCTACAAGAATTGAATTCTGTCAGTAACCTTAGTGAGCCTGAAGCAGATTCTTCCCCAGAGTTGAGGCTCTGGTGAGAACTCAGTCCTGTATGATACGTTGATTATCATATTGTGAAAGCCAAAGTGGGGCACTCAACCAGCCCTGCCTGGACCTTTGACCTATTAAAGCTCTAAGATAATATGTGTTACTTTAAGGTGCAAAGTTTATGGTAACTTGTTATGCATCAGTGGAAAACTAATACACAAATATATGTTGAATGCCTAACTCTGTGGTAGGCACTGTATAAGTAACCAGAAAATAGTGATAAAGAATGAAGTAATCCACACTCCCGACCCCCAGCCCTAGTTGTTGCTCTTAGCCTGGTTGGGGCCATATGCCTATAAATGCAATGACAGGACATGTGAGAACTGTTGGTATGGTTTTATGATAACTTGAAGCAGGGAGCTTCCAACTCTCCCTTGTGGGGTCTAGACAGTCTCATACTAAAGAAAACATGTGAACTGAATCTTGGAGAGTGAGGGAGTGTTTACTGGAAACTGAGGACAAGGAGGGCACCCAGCAGATGGCACGCATTTGCAAAGGCTCAGAGGCGTCAAAGACTGCTCATACTTCTCCACCATTCTAGAGTGAGAAGAAGCCATAGAGATCTCTAAGAAGGAAGATAAAACCCAACAGCCTTTATTTATTGAATGGCTGTGTGTATTAAAAACAAATAAAACTATCTGATTATATTCCATTTCAGTCTCTCACCTTTTCCTGAGTTACACAACTTTTGCCAGTGTGTGGCAGTGTCAACAGAGTTATTATCTAGCAAAAATTACCACCCACAATGGGAATTTCCTCTGTTATAAAACAAAAGCAAACTTCAAAGGCGTGGGGGTGGTGACAGTGTGTGTGAGAGAAAGCATTTTGCAATTTTTTTTTTCTGGCAATGTTCTTTTTATGCTAATATCCCATAGTTTCCTACCTTAATGGCCCCATTAAATGCCATGAGAGTATTTGCAAAAGAAAAGTGGTACCTGGAGATGAAGATGTAAAGTTACTAAGTGCATTTTGAGGAACAGAGAAGATTTCTCAGGAAAGGAGTTAATGTTCCAGAGAAAGCTTTGTTTATCCGACAGACTTTATGACTGCACTGTTTTCTTCACTCAGCACCTTAATTCTCAACCACCATAAGGCTGTCCAGATGTTTAAAATAAAAAGCCCATTTGGGTATTATCGGAGATTACTGGGAAGAGATAGACAGACATGATGTTTAGCTATGCAACATAAATTCCCTGAGTATGTGCCATCCAGCAAACTCTATATTCTCACCCTGTGAAAGACTGAAATAATAAATCATAAAAACGAGACACAGGGCTCCGAACACAATTTACCTCTAGCCAGCTGCCATCACGGGAGGAAGGAGTGAAGGTAGAGATGAAGCATGTGAATGGTGCCGTTTCCTTTGCGCAAGGCCTGTTGGACAGGACTTTTCCCTAATCTGCCTTGGAGAAACTCTGTGTTGTCCCTGACTTTCCTACTTAGTCTTAACATCAGCCTCAACTAGATACATATTCTGTTCCAATAAGCTTGGCCAATTAATTAATATTTGCCAGTTACCTTTTTTATTCATTCCTATACCATCATTTATTTTATTCCTTTTACTCACTGTGCCCATCTTCCCCACGTTTGTCAAATTATACTTATCCTTCAAGGTCTTGCTTGAGACTACAGTCTTTTTGAAGTCCTCTAGAAAGGCACAAACCAAAGAAAATCTCTCCATGTTCCCACACTGTTTTGTCTCAGTCACAAGAAGGCTCTTGTCAACTACTCCTTGTGTGAGTGATCATCACTACTTAACTCCTTAAGACAAAATTTCTTGAGAACAAGAATCTTGCCTTCTATTCTGTGTAGTTCCGATAATGACATCAGCCTTCCTTTATCCATTTGCCCATCATGGTGACTTCTTTTGAGTCTTCATTCAGATATTTGCCATGTCAGTGAATTTACAGATCATTTTGGATGTTGTACTTATCATTGTGATGCTAAGAGGTAAGTGTTATTGTTGTTGTTGTTTTCCAGATAAGAAAATTTGCAGATATTAAAGTTTTTACCCAAGGTCACACAGCTAGTGAAGAGCAGGGCAAGGATTTGAGCCTAAGGTACAACACAACATTGCACCATAGACCGTTTCAAACCCAGCACAGTGGCTTGCACGTGGTAGATGTTGATGAAACTGTTATGAAATGAATGATAGTCGATGTAAGCGTAAATGAGGATGTGCATGAAATCTTTATTCATTTCTGGAATGGTATAGCTCATCATTAATTATCTTGTCATTTAATGTTTTTATCACTGCCTAGATATTTGTTCTTGTTGACGAGTAAGTGATCCAGATGGCCGTATCTCTGGGTTGGGTTTCAACTCTGTGTTAACTTGGGCAAGTCACTTGAGTCCTTTATGTCTCCATTTTGCTAATTATTAAGATGGGCATTACCCCTAAGCTTAACTAAGAGATGCTGGATGCCAATGATAATGTTATGCCAGTGACATAAAAACTGCTAGAAAAATATTAAGAGAGGAAAATGAGAGAGAGAAATCAGTTATTAATGTTCTTTGAAGAGGAGTGTCATTTATTCTCAGAGCAGAAGGACTGTTGCTCAATTCTAATCAAGCTGCTCTCTGAAAAGTCTTTGTGATGAGGCTGATCTCCTTAATCCTTGGTTGACTTGCTTGTGAATCTGACAGCTCACTCAACTTTCAACCATTTATTGAATGGGCCCAGTGGACATAGGTCTTTTGGGCATTTGGGAGGAAAGTGTTTTAGAAAGAAAAATAAATTTCAAGCCAGGTGGCTGATAAAATGGGGTTCTAGCCCAGGTGTACTGCTAAGTAGCTCCATGACTTCTTAGCCTCTGTGCCACCATCTCTTCATCTTCACCGAAACAATCAATGTACCATCGTTTCAGTATTGATTTTCTTTTCTTTCTTTCTTTTTTTTTTTTTTTTTGAGATGGAGTCTTGCCCTGTCACCAGGCTGGAGTGCAGTGGCATGATCTCAGCTCATTGCAACCTCCCCCTCCCAGGTTCAAGTGATTACCCTTCCTCAGCCTCCTGAGTAGCTGGGACTACAGGTGTGTGCCACCACGCCCAGCTAATTTTTTGGGTTTTTTTTTGTATTTTAGTAGAGATGGGGTTTCACCATGTTGGCCAGGATGGTCTCGATCTCCTGACCTCATGATCCGCCCTCCTGAGCCTCCCAAAGTGCTGGATTACAGGCATGAGCCACCAGTACTGATTTTCTTTGTGTGTACGTTCACTATTGAATTCCTATTAATTCTGTTATTGCCACTTCTTTACAAACAGATGGCTACTAATAAGAATGTTCCTGTCCCTTACCTGTAATTCCTAATTACACAGCATAAATACAAATTTAGCTTTAATTCAATTAAGTGGTAATGAGGTGAGGAAGTAATACTTGAACATATTACTGTAGTTCAGGCTTGTAAGCAATGGATAATATTTATATTCCATTAGATTCTATGAGGCATTTTCAAAATCTTTTAAAATGCCCTCAAAATACTATGGCTGTAATAGCATATTAAAAGCAAGTACTCAGAGAAAAGCATATATATACATCTTAGAGGTATCTAAATTTAAGTCACTTTTGAGCTCCAAGGCATTGAAAAATTAAAATATACACGTGTGTATATACGTGTATATATACAAAATAAGCATTATAATATATTAATAACATACATAATTATATGTTATATTATTATAATATATACTATATTATAAAAATCATTTAAATATATGTATTTATATAAAGCTGTAGTGATCTTGAATAACCTATTCCATTTTTCTGAGGCTCATTTTCCTTATGTATAAAATAGGTAAAATAAAATATATATTTTAGGACACCTTTTCCTTTCATACCATGTCGTGCCTGCCATGTGGACAACTCCAATTATCTGTGACAACCTTTGGACCCCACATGAAATCCCCAGTAAATCTTTAATTGACCCAGTTTGGGGTGGGTGTTGTATCCACCTTTGGTCCAGTGAGCATAGCTGGATTCGAGCTTCGTGGCATCAAGGGCTGCCCCCTCTAGAGCATGTGTGTTTCCAACCAAGTTAAAATGAAAGTTGGATCTGTTTGGAAAGTCTACCTGACATACCTATTACAACATCTATTATATTTTCATTCTCTACATGAAGAGTGAGATTACATTTTACTCACCTTTTAGTGCATGCCTGGATGACCATGCTCAGGGTTTTGTACAAATTAGGTGCTTAATTAATCATTTCTTTCTTGGATTAAATGAGTAACAAGCAAGGCAAAGAATTTCTGATAAGATCATTATCTTGGGAGTTATGGACTGAATTGTGTCCCTCCAAAATTCAATGGTTGAAGCCCTAAACTGCCATGTGATTGTATTTGAAGAAAATAAATGTGTCTTATTGAAACCATCCAATCTGTGCTCCTTTGTTATAGCAGCTGTATTAGTCCATTTTCATGCTGCTATAAAGAAATACCGGAGACTGTGTAATTTATAAAGGAAAGAGGTTGAATTGACTCACAGTTCAGCATAGTTGGGGAGGCCTCAGGAAACTTACAGTCGTGGCGGAAAGGAAGGTAAACATGCCCTTCTTTACATGGCAGCAGAAGAGAGAAGAATGAGAACCCAGAACCCCTATAAAACCATCAGCTCTCATGAAAACTTATTCACTATCATGAGAATAGCATGGAAGAAACCACCCCCATGATTCAATTACTTCCCACTTGGTCCCTCCCATGACACCTGGGGATTATGGGAACTACAATTCAAGATGAGATTTGGGTGGGGACATAGCTAAACCATATCAGCAACCTTTAAAAACTAACATACTGGACAAAGGGTTCAGCTAAATATGGTTTATTAACAGAATCCAACCAGGTTAAAAGAGAGGAGAAGAAAGAGTAATCAGGGTTACTGCCAAAGTCCTACTTAGTAAGTCATAATTTACATATAGAAGCAAAAATAGGTGTTTGTAAGATGATAAATTTATACATTCATTTACTCAGTAAGTAGTCACTAAGCCCCTATTTGTAAACTGCTAGGGGAATGAGCCCCCCCATTTTTTATAGCATACTATACTGGTATACTGCCAGGCATTATGACTGTGTTGCTTCCCCTGGCTTTCCAGAAACCTCATCCACTGACTGAAGATGCTCCTGCAAGTCTTCATTGCAGGAGACAGCAGTGCCCAAGTGCATCCTGAAGCTCTCATTCTGGCCTTTTGCTTCCTCCACTTCCTCAGCCCCAACCAACTGCACTTCCATTTGTATTTTCATTACATTCTCCCCACCACATCTTAAAATTTCTTATCTAGAACTACTAACAACTAAAATGTCAAGCAAATGTCTCCCTCTCTGAGCATAATCTGCCTTTCCAGTCATCTCCCTCCTTTATACTTACCATGGGCAATGAGACATTAGTCCCATTATTTCTCATGTTTCTCCCTCTGGGTAATGCTTCTTACTCTTTTTCCTTCCTCCCTAATCTGAAGCCTTGGCCAGTTCAACTGAGCTGTGTCGTTTCTCATTAATTCTCTCTTCACTTCCTTAGCATCAATCTCTTTCTGTCTTTACTGGCCCACAAAATTCCAAACATAGGTCAGTAGCAAAACATATTTATTGTGTTTACACTTCAATGGCTGCTGAACAAAATAATGCAATTCTGGATATTGAGGCCAAGCAAAGGAATATCTTAAATCTTATCTGAGTCTGCAGTGATAAGTGTTTGAATAGGCTCCTGTTTTCCGTAAAGATTCTTAACAATTACTTGGGACACTTCTCTGGAAATGAGCAGAGATCGCCTGGTCACAGTGAATAAAGTGAACTATTCTTGGTATTACTTTCTCTCCTGCCTCCTCATCCAATCAATCAGTAAGTTCTTAAATCCTTCCATTTATCTTTATCTGCAATGGCCACTTTTTCTAAACCACCCTTCTTCTCCTACTGGAATACTGTAACATCCTCCTAATCTCCCTGTTTCCATTTTAGCCAGCATAGGATCCATTACACTCAGCAGCAGTAACCAAGGCTCCAAAATGCAAGCTATTCATGGCCACTCCTTCAACACTCTTATGTCTTCCTGTTGTGCTATTTTTTTAAAGTGTTTTTTCCCTCTGGCCTAAGAAACTATACATTTCTACATGATTGTCCCCGATCTATTTGTTAATCATCATTTGTTCCATTACCTCCCCTGCCTATGTTGCTTTGAAACTGTTTATTTTAATTTAACTTAGCATTTTATCTTTCTCACTTTAGGAAAATAATCGTTGCCATCTTTTTAAAATCTCACCTCACATGTTACTTCCAGACAGAGATCTTCCTAGACTACTCAATTTGAAGTGACTTTCACTCTGATTTCTCTATCTGAATCTCCTTTTGTGTTTTCTTATTATAATCCTTCTATACTATGTATTTGCTTATGTGATTTAATTTCTTACCCTACTAGAAAGTGAAAGTCTGAAGTAATAGGAAAAACATTGTTTTTTATTCACTTGTATATTTTTTGTGCCTAGCACAAGTAGAATTTTATGTTCATTTTCTGAATGAATAAGAGAGCATGAGAAGTGGAAGAGAGAGAGAAAGGAAGAAAAAAAGAAGCAGAAGAAGAAACAGAGGGAGGAGGAGGAGGATAAAGAACAGGAGGAGAAAGAGGAAGAAGAGAAGGAAGAGGGAGTGGGAAAGAGGAAAGAGGGAAGAAAACCTCCATCTTGTAGATGAAGATGCTTGGAGAAGGGAAAATTGAATTACTTATTTCCAGACCAGATAAAAGATGAATGATTTTTACTCCGTTCGTGGTTCGGGTAGAATGAGTTGTATGTTTGAGACAGGGAGTCTTTAGATAACCTATTTGCCTACTTAGCTCTCGCAACAGCATGGGAGTATCTCTGTTTGAAGCTTGGTTAATCTCACCACTTCTCCCCCTGCCCATAATCTCTGTGATCTGCAACACACAACAAAGTGAGAGAAGTCAAGCCTGGCTCCAAGTGTATATGCTTTCTTATGGCACCCATCATTCTCACATCATTGGCCGATGAGGTTAATGCTAAGCTCTGCATATACTTTGTCTTAGCACCCTTCTCCCTCCTAAGGTTGTACTTGTAAAACATCTTGTGAGTTTTCTCCCATCTGCATATGCTCCCAAGAATTATCTACATGCTGTTTTTTATTCCTATTTTAGTCAACATGAGGCAAAGCCATGACTAAAGTCTTAGCTTTACATGTTCATGCAGTTAGCACATAAGCCCCACAGTGTTCTTGATGCTGAGATACAAGATGGCCAAGTGCATTACAGGAGGGGCGGGGGGAGAGACAGAGAGAAAGAGAGATATGGGAATTGGCTCACACAATTATGAAAGTTGAGAAGGCTCACAATCTGCTTTCTGCAAGCTGGCAAATCATGAAAACTTCTGCGATAGTTCAGTCCAAAATCAAAAGCGTGTGAACCAGGGGAGCTGGGGGTGTAACTCTGAGCCTGAGTCCGAAATCCTGAGAACTAGGAGCTTCAATGTCCAAGAACAGGAGAAGATGGATGTTTCAGCTCAGACAGAGAGAGCAAGTTCACCCCTCCTCAGTCATTTTGTTCTACCTGGGCCCTCAATGGATTGGGTAAAGCCCATGCATGTTGGTGAAGGCTAATCATTTTTACTCAGTCTACCAATTCAAATGCTAATTTATGCCTGAAACTCCCTGACAGGCACATTCAGAATTAATATTTTACCAGCTATCTGGGTTTCCCTTAGCCCAGTTAAGTTGACACATAAAATTAGCCGTAACTACCAAGGCAGCAGGATCTCACCTTGTTCTCACTTTTTGTCCTCATCGTTCAGGTGGAGGGCCTTGGGAACATCTTTTTTTTAATATATAATATCAGATTTTACTTTTAAAAATGAAACCAAGTAGTCAACTCACTGCCTTATGAAATTAGCTTCATTGGCTATTAGTCTCGCCATATGTCAAGACAGAAAATTTGTTTGTAAAGAATTGCCATTGAGATGGTTGGCAGTGGAATAGATCACTATTGACCTTTCCACTTTTAAGAATTTAATGAACTTAGGAATGAAAATTACCCTGAGCTCTAACAACTGTAACCTTGGCTTTTGTAACTAAAACCCATTGCCATTAATGTTCACTCTTTGAGATGCCAGGGGTCACTGCTATTAATAATGAATCAGACCAAGGTAGAAAAATTGGTGACAGAAAATCCAACTGGCCCCAATTCAAAGTCAAACAAGAAGTTCTCAATGAAAATTCTATGTAGATAGAAAGTTGCATAGAGGCAGATGGTGTGGAATCTTAGTGGACTGACATACATTGAACTAACCTCTATTACATAACCATTGTTTTTTATTTAGGTACTATATAGAATACTGTGTATAAACTACTTTAGTTATTATCATATATCTGTTAGTTAGCAGTCATTATCTCTACACTAAAGTTGAGGATACTAACATTCAGAAGGAAAAACAAAAGTGATGTGCCTAAAATAAAGCTTTTGTCTAATAGTATTTCTTTATTTACTGAAGGCTTATAATACCCTTGAAGCCAGCAATATAGCAATACCTAAGACAGACTCCCCGTCTGCTAAATTCTAGAGGAAGCACACATGACTTGTCAGCGGTAAATCTTGGACTTTTCCCAACTTGCATTTGGCTAACAGTCTTTCTTGTTGGAAAAAAACAGACAAAACTGTAGTTTCACTTTCTGCTACTTAGTAGTGGTGACCTTGAAATGGACCTTAGATCTCCTTTACTCTAAGGCCGTTAAATCTTCTTCAGTATGAGAAAACTTGGCTTATAATTTTGTAGGATTCTTCTAGTGAGTCAGAAACCACCCAACACGGTGGAGAGGTTATGAATGGAGTATTAGTGTGCAGCACAGTGGGCTCTTTTGATTTCAAATGACTCCTAGCTGGCTTAAGGCAGGCCAGGAAATTATTAAAACTTTGAGTGACTTATGACAATGAGCTGAAACAATCAAAGTGATACATATGTTGTATGTTTTCTATGTAGGAAATGTTTTCTATTTCCTGTTGGAAAAGACTGAGGAAGCACATATTCCTGAGAGCTACCACCTTAAGACTGGGTTCCTTTATGTACCTATATGGCTGCATAAGTCCCAACATCAACTCTTATTAGATAAACTTGGTCGCCATGAGTCAATGTGTCCAATGTGACTAGAAACACTGTTTGGCCAACTCTGTGACAGGCTATATTCCAGGAGCCTGAGATAAAGTCAATTTCCTCAAAACTATATGAATCCCAAAATGGAAATCAGTGGCCTTTGAGAAATGGGGAAGTTAGAATTCGTTCCAGAGAGACAAACAACTCATGTCTACATAAATATGAATGGTCTTTGTAATCTACAAATATTAGCAATATTGCCCATTGCCAGTTTTATTTTTCTTATTATCTGTGATTCTTGGAACTTTTTCGTCTTACAGATTACTAAATAGAAACCCAGGGAAGTTCAATGACTTGTCTCTGCTCACATAACCAGTTTGTATTGTTTTCATTTTGTCAAATATATTACAACAAATATTTGTTGTGCCTCTACCACATTCCAGAAATCTGCTAGACATTGATGATGCTCAGTTAATTTGACTTCTTTATCCTTTTTGAACAAAAATTCACCAATGATATTATCAACTTTTTAATTGCAAAGAAAGGGTGGGGTCTCACTTCACAAGACTCCCCCTACTCTACCTACAAGAGTGATTATTAGATACTATCTAGTTTTTAATAACAGACTAAACAAAAGGAAAACACAAAAACATTTAATTTGTGGAATTGTACAAGATTATATATTTTTAAATGGTTTAATCATCTTGCCTGTTCTTCTGAATCGTTGCCTTGCCTCTCAAAACTGGGAGTTTCTGTATCTACCACTTAGCATCTGCTCTGGCCAGTGGAATGAGATGGGAGTGATGCTGTGTCAGTTCTAGGTGTAGTTGCTGACTGGCCTGGTAAGTTTCACTCCTTGCCTCGTGGAAACCACTCACTATGTAAGAAGTGTCCCTGAGACAAATATGCCATGAGAAGCTCATCTTATTGATAGTTCATGAAGGATAAGACACCATGTGGACTGAGAGAATGAGACCAAGAATCTCTAAGATGTTAGATACTAGTGAGGAAAGAAAACATCTTGGATGTCTAGTCTGGGTAGCCTCAAGATAATTTCAGGTCCTACCATGTGACTACAACTGCATTAAACTGCATTAAAGATCGTAAGCCAGACCAGCAAAAAAAAAAAAGAGGAAGAAGAAGAAGGAGAAGGAGAAGGAAGAGAAAGAAAAAGAAAAAGAAAAAATTTGGAAGTAACCAACATATCTTCAATGGGTGATTAGCTAGATTAACTATGGTACATATAATGTACCCAGAATGCAAACTTCTCCCTGTAATTGTGCTCTTGAAAGAGTGTAAGAACAAAGTGTAGTGTAAAAACAATTGTAGAAGTTCTGATATGCAGGTATATATTGCTTGTATACTTTGTCCATATGTGAAATAAATCAGAAAAGTACTGGAAATTGATACTAACTTTCTACATAAAATTTATCTATATAAAAGTCATATAAGGAATAGCATAAATTTCTATAAATATCAAACTCCCTTAGTTTTTTTCTAATTATTTCCCTTGCATTAGAAAATGTATTTTAATGTCCAATGCTATAAAATGAGCCACCCCAAAACTTCTTATCTTAAAATAACAAGCATTTAATTTGCTCAAAATCACTTTAGCAATTTGGGCTGGGTGCAGCTGGGCCGATTGCTTACTAGTCTAGCTTGTGAGTGCTCATTTGCCTGTGGCCACCTGATGACTACACTGGGACAGTATTGTCCAGCATGGCCTCATTTCAGTGTCTGGTGGTTGGTACAGGCTGTTGGTTGGGCCATTTTCTGCATGGCCTCTCCATCAGGTTAGATCAGACTTGTTCACATGAAAGTCTCAGGGCAGTAGAGGAGCTAGCACAGAACTTATCAGGCCTCTTGAGACCTAGGCTCAGAATACCAACCATGTCACATCTGCCAACCTTCTATTAAATCAATTCACAAGACTTTTCAAGTGAATGAAGAAATAGACTCCACTCTATGATTGGAGAAGCCACAATGTCACGTTGCAAAGAGAAAGACATACTGAGGAATTTGTAGTAATTTTTTAAATCTATCAGAGTCTTTCTTATCATTACGAATTATTCACATTTTCCCCCATTCAAGTTAAGTTTATCTAAATCACAGGACCTTCAAAACTCTCATCCCTCTTAGATGAGATGGCTTGAAATCCAGAATCTCATGATCTGCATCATATGTGAATAAGGATGAGGCTTGCTGTGGTGATCCCTTTTGTGATCCAGATGCCTATTAAGTAAAATACAAATAAATTGCCCACCACCAAAACACAATGGTTAGAAGCAATAAAATACAGGCACTCTGATTAAAATAGGGACAGGAGGTACATTGTAATCACAGGTCCACAGCAAATGTGCAGTCTAGATGGGTCCATATTGTAAGAGCCACATATGCTGAGGACAAGGAAGTACTTTTAAATAGGCTCCATCTCTGCTCCCCTGAGTGGTTTTTGGGTACATTGCTATTCTCAGCACTTGGCTCCACTCTCTGGACTCTTGAGTTCTACCTCCTGGGAAATTGGCTCTTCCCTTTGATATTTCTTCTTTCTTTTCCATAATAAAATCTCATTTCATAGCTGCCTGTAAAGAACTGGCAATCCAGAATCCAGTTTGAACTATGTTCATTCCCTTCATCCAAGCTGCCAGTGTTCTCACCTATTGAACGCTTTTAAAAGTTTTGTGGGTTTCCTGTGAATGATATCAAGTTGTTCCCACCTTATTAGGTGTGAAATTTTTTTAAATCAGTAACCCATTTACTTCTTCCATTTTCTACCTTTCGGAACTGGAATTCTCTCCTATGCCTATGCCATGATTGTATTTTGAAAGACGATAACTTGCTTTCTAATTCTACAGGTCTACAGATGGGAAGGAATTTTGCCAATGGATATATTAAAACTAGAGTCTCACCCATACCTTCTTTAGATGGTTTAGATGGTAAGATTTGAAACCTTTTGAGTTGATATTTGGATGAGATTTTGGATTTACTGTTAATGCTGGAATGCATGTGTTGAGTTTGGGCAACATTGGGTTGAAGTAAATGTATTTTGCACATGGGATGGACATAAATTTTGATGGTGAACTATAGTAGGTTGACTAGTGTCCTTGAAAAATTCATGTTGTAGTAGAACCTCAGAATGTGATCTTATTTGGAATCAGGATCTTTGCAGATATAGTTAGTTAACATGAGATCATATTAGATTAGAGTATGCCCTAAATCCAATGACATGTGTACCATAGTTAATCTAGCTAATCACCCATTGAAGACATGTTGGTTACTTCCAAATTGTGGCAATTAAAATCAAGCTGTTATTAACTTTTGCATGCAGGTTTTTATGTAGACGTACGTTTTCAACTGCACTGGGTAAATACCAAGGAGTACTGACAGGGTTTGGCTGTGTCCCCACCCAAATCTCATCCTGAACCGTAGTTCCCATAATCCCCACATGTCATTGGAGGGACCCAGTGGGAGGTAATTGAATCATGGGGGCAGTTACCTCCATGCTGTTCTCGTGATAGTGAGTTCTCATGAGATCTGATGCTTTTATAAGGGGCTCCCCCCACCTTCACTCTGCACTTCTCCGTGCTGCTGCCATGTGAAGAAAGACATGTTTGCTTCCCCTTCTGCCATGAATGTAAGTTTCCTGAAGCCTCCCCAGCCCTGTGGACCTGTGAGCCAATTAAACCTCTTTCCTTTGCAAATTACCCAGTCTTGGATATGTCTTTATTTGCAGTGTGAGAATGAACTAATACAAGTACAATTATTGGATTATATGGTAAGAGTATGTTTAGTTTTGTAAGAAACTGTCAAACTGTCTTTCAAAGCAACTGTATCATTTTTCATATGAGAGTTCTGTTGCTCTACATCCTTTCCAAGATTGGGTATTGTTACTGTTTTGGGGATTTGGGCAAATCTAACAGGAGTGTAGTGGTACTTTGTTGTCTTAATAGCCCTCCTCTGTTCTTGAACTGGAGTAAATAATAGTTCTTATCACAAAGTGTTGAGGGGAAGATTAAATTAGGTAAGTGACACAAATCACTTAGAAGGTACATGACACTTCAGGAATGCTAGTATGAATGATGTATCATTACATGGAAACATTTTCACTGTCTCTATACAGGTCCTTCATGATATGGCTCTGTTCCCCTTCCCAGCTTTATTTCTTGGCAATGTTTGCACCCAATTTGGCTATTACTCAGTTCTCCACATTCCCTCATGCTCTCTCCTTTGCCTGGGATGCCTCTTCTAGTTGCATTGTAACTGCTACCTTTTGTTCATGGCTCAGCAAAGTAAATCCCCTCAAATAAGCCTTTTCTGACTCCTGCTTTCTGGCCTGTATCAGGAGCCCACCTCTGCCCTTGAGGGCAGCCTTCTTACCATCATTTTTACTATAAAATGGCATCACAAATGCCTACTCACTTGACTTTCCCCTTCATTGCATGAAAATATCTGAGGAGACAGAAAACACTTCTTATGCACCTACAGCCATCTCCAGCATTTGGTAAAGAGTTTCGCACACTATAGGGGCCAAATAATATTTGAGATATTCAGGCATGCATTTAGAAAGGGTGAGAGGAAAGATGGAGAAAATGATGGAAGAATAGTTAGAATAAGAGAAGAAGTATATGGAGTAAAACAGAACAGAGTAAAAGAACACAAGAGAAAGTTACAGATACAGAAATAAGCAAAAAACAAAGAAGGAAAAATATCCATGGCGAAATGTGGATTGGCTGTCACAGCTGTGGAAGAGGTCCATAAGTGATGAAGCATCCCTGTCCGCCTGCATTAAATGGCAAAGGAACATGGATGGGATGGTTTACTGGGTGCCTATGGAATGCCAGTCGTTACTGTAGGTCCAAGTGGTTACAGAGACATGAGATTATTTTCCCTCCCCTTCTCCCAAGAGCTCACAGACTTTATGAGAGACAAGTCAAAAAAGTTATGTCATTGATTGAGCATTATGTATATTATGATAAAAGCTGTACTAGAAAGAGCAGCATTAGAGAACTAGAGAAGAGGGGGCACAAAGTGGAGGTGATTTACTCAACCCAAGGAAGTAGGTGGATGTCTTCGTGTTTAGGAGAGCTGTTTATTAAGCTTTAAAATATGAGTAGGAGTTAATGAAGCCAAAAACAGGATCTGGTGCCGTACAGGAGAAGAGAGCAAGGACAGAGTGTATGAAGTGAAGTGACTTTTAAGCTGAAGATCATTCTGCATGACAGTGTTGCCCCTGTCCCAAATGTATTTTTCTAAGGGAAACTTGTCCTGAAGGAAAGGAGAAGACACCGGAGGATTTTAGGAGTCATGGGAAGATTTTAGGATGGAAAGTGATATGATTGGGCTTACATTTTAGAAAAAGACCTTAGGTAATAGTCTGAGGAATAGAATTAAGAAGACAGAGGCCGGGCTTAGTGGCTCACGCCTGTAATCCCAGCACTTTGGGAGGCCGAGGTGGGCGGATCACCTGAGGTTGGGAGTTCGAGACCAGTCTGACCAACATGGAGAAACCCTGTCTCTACTAAAAAATACAAAATTAGCCAGGTGTGGTGGTGCATGCCTGTAATTCCAGCTACTCAGGAGGCTAAGGCAGGAGAATCGCTTGAACCCGAGAGGCGGGGGGTTGCAGTGAGCCGAGATCGCATCACTGCACTTCAGCCTGGGCAACAAGAGCAAAACTGTCTCAAAAAAAAAAAAAAAAAAAAAAAAGACGATAGAAACTGGGGACTGATTACGAGGCTTCCAATAATTAGATGAACAATAATGATTACCTAAAGCAGGGTGTTTAGTGCATGAGACCAATATCTAACACATAGAAAAATTTAATTTTTTTCAAACGAGATGCAAAACACATTCTGAAATAAATGTCACATGAATATTGCAACTGTGAGCAGAAAGCAGTCAGTCCTCACATAAGGTCACTGAAATATAATATCTCACACAAGAGAGATCAAGTAGGAATAACTGTGTAAACAATGATGGCATTTAGCAGAGAGGTTTGCACGTTGTACATTTCATTACATATTTGTTGGCTAGTATAATGTTTAAGAGCATGGGCACTGGAATCCAATGTCCCTGATTGTAGCTAGTTCTTTTATCCTTTAACACTACAACCTCAGGAAAGATCTTTAACTTCTGGTGACAATTTTTTCATCAGAGTGAAGATAATAATAGTAGCTACCTAATAGCACTCTTGTGGGGATTAAATAATATACCATATGTAAGGCATTTAGCACAATGCATGGCAGATGGTAAATATTCCATAAATGTTAGCTATTTTTAAAACAAATGAGTGAATTGATGAATTAATAATTCTGGCAAAGGGTGGAAACATGTAGCAAAATGTCCATGCTGTAGAATATTTTGAGACAAATTTGAGTAATTGAGGTGAGTGAAATGAAGTACATCTAAATGCCCCTTAGGGTAAATTGCCTCGTAGGGGTGCGCGATATCTTAGCAGTGATTGTTAAAGAGGTCTCAGTGATACTGGAAATATACATTAGCCCCTAAACCTGCACCTGGAGAGTGGCTTCATTCCATATGGGGAGGTATAAGTCACCCCTAGTAGTAGTACTATTATTGTCTTCACTCTGGTGACAAAAATGTCTCAAAAGAAGTTAAGCATCTTTTCTGAAGTTGTAGTGTTAAAGAATAAAAGTTTTTGAAGTTGAAACACTGAAGGCAACTTGTCTGTACATTTTGTAAATTTCTGGGTCCCTCTCTCAGAAAAGAGGTGATATGTTTACATGATATGAAGAGGCAGGCTGCAGGTGTTCAATGAGCGGACATAAGGTGACGGCTCAGTTAGAGCACTGTTCTCCAGGGAAAGTTTGGCTGAAAATCTGGAGCTTGGAGCAGTGAGACTAAGTTAGCCCCAGCATCACATCATTGCAGACACACATATCCCACCTTAACAAAAAGGGTTAAATTCTCCAGAGATTGTTTGCTGATTAGTCCCAGTAACTACTGGCAAAGTTTGGTTTTATTTGTAGACATTGCTGCCCATCTTTTACGAAGCAGGTTGCATGCTGGGTGTTGGATTACAGAATGAGTGAGTTATGTGATTCCTGCCCTTAAGGAACTTGTAGGCTAGCAGTGGAGGCACAAGAATCTAATAGCTCTAAAGCATTGGAAGGAATGTGTTAAAGAAGTGTAAATACATACTAGGGCAGAAGAAGGAAAGAAGTCATCTATCAATTTGACCAAAAAAAGAAAAAAAAAAAAAGGGTTACTAGTTTTAAAACTCTGTTGCTCAGAGTCTGGACTATGATTTTTCTCATACCCTGCTGTTGGGATTGGAAATGGGCAGAATTCAGAGGGCAATTGGTAACACAAATCATGAGATTCAAACGTTCATTTACTTTGACCCTAGCAATTCCTCTCCTAAGAGTCTATACCATATGTGTACATACACACACACAGAGAGATGTGTGTAACTATTTGTTCAGAAAGAACTTTATTCCAGCAATTTTTATTTTGAAAAGAGAAAAATACATACCCAATAATAGGCATTTATTACTAAATTATAGTACAAATTCAGATGGTGTATTATGTTGCTATTACAAATGATGTAATAGAAAAATAATGGTGGCCAGGCGCGATGGCTTATGCCTGTAATCCCAGCACTTTGGGAGGTCGAGGCAGGTGGATTGCTTGAGGTCAGCAGTTCAGACCCGCCTGACCAACATGGTGAAGTCCTGTCCCTACTAAAAAAAAAAAAAAAAAAAATTAGCCGGACATGGTGGCGCATGCTTGTAATCCCACCTACTTGGGAAGCTGAGGCAGGAGAATCACTTGAACCCAGGAGGTGGAGGTTGCGGTGAGCCGAGATCATGCTGCTGCACTCCTGGTGCAGCAGCCTGGGTGACAGAGTGAGACTCTTCTCAAAAAATAATAATAAAAAATAAAAATAAAAATAAATAAATAATGGTGTCAGAAAATGTTGATCTTATATTGTTAAGTGATAAAAGAAAAATTATAAGTCAGTAAGTGGAATGTGATCTTATTTGCTATAAACCAAATGTTTATGTCTTCTCCAAAAATGTGTATGCTAAATCCTAACCTCCACTATATTGGCATTAGGAGGTGGGGATTTTAGATCATGAAGGCAGAGCCCTCATGAAGGGGATTAGTGTCCTTACTAAAGAGACCCTGGAGAGTTCCCTTGCTCTTTCTGCTATGTGAGGCTATAGTGAGAAAATGACTGTCTATGAACCTGGACCTTCAGCAGACACTGAATCTGCTGGCAACTTTATTTTGGATTTCCAGTCTCCAGAACTATGAGAAATACATTTCTGTTGTTTACGAGTCACTCAGCCTATGACTCTTTGTTATAGGAGCCCAAATGGACTTAGACATCCATACAGTAAAATATATATATATATATATATATATATATATATATATATATATATATATATATATGTATATCTTCTAGAAGCAAACGACCACCATAAAAAAGGTCTATATGTCAGTACTGTAGATATTCCAACAAACCAGGAGAAGTTAATTGTGTATTTCTAGGGCAGAAGAAAAAAGGGGAAAGTGCTCAATTGTAGTGACATATTAACTGGGTTTTAAAGAGTAGGCAGGACCAAATAAGCTAAAGCATTGACAAAATGTAGAGTGGGAAAAATGCTCCCAATCTCCAGCACTGCATTCCAAAATATTCAATTCGACTAGGATCATAGCGTAGGCAAAACCAAGCTGTGTCCTGACCATGCCCTTTAATTGCTGTGTAACTTTGGTTAATCATTTGAACTCTCTGACTTTAAAATCAGAGGTGTGGTATTCGTCTTATGTATTTGGTGTGGTGATTAGATGTTGCAGTGCATAAAGCACCTCATGCACTTCCTATACAGAGTAGCTGCCTAAGACTCATGATGGTGATTACTCTAATGCAGTGGATAGGAGTACAGGCTCTGGGGCTGGAATGCAGATTCTGACTTCATTTACTAGCTCTGTGGCTTTGGGTGGGTCACTTAACCTCAGTTTCTTTGTCTGTAAAATGGGGCCAATAAATGATATCAACCTCATTCTGTCATTCAACAGTAAAATGAGATGATATATGCAAATATCCAGGACCTACCACTAGGGAGCACTTCATTCATGTTAGCAATGGCTGCTGTTAGGAGACATTTCTGTTCACTGAGCCTTGAGAAGAATATCGATAAATGATTTTATAGGAACTACCAAGTAGCAGAGTTTGGGAAGTACTGGACACCTAATATGGATTGACTCCAGAATTTATAATTCCATGGGGTGCATTCTGCATCCTCCTCTCTTGTCAGGGCAAACATAGTTCCTCCATTTATTTAACAAATGTTTACTAGGAATCAACTAATTATTGCTAGGCACATGCATTCCATGCATGTTGAAATGAGTTGCACGAAACCTTAGAGGTCCTCCAATCTCTGGCCAGTATGCAAAAGTTTTCCACAGGATCTCTGACAAACTTTCTTCTACAATGTGTGAAATCCCCAGCACCATAGAATCTGACACTCTTCAGTTGATCCCTTGCTTTGATAGTTCTTACTTTTAGAAAGTTCTCCCTTATTTTGAGCCAAAATCTGCATCTCAAGAACCAGTTGCCTCTGTTTTATTTTAAATTTTTTTGAGTTTACTAGAACAAGACTTTTCAATTCTTCACACAGTCATCCTTTAGATGTAGCTCCCTCTAGCTAGAATGTGCCTGAAAAATATTTTATTTTTAGGCTAACCTTCTTCCCCTGCCTTTAGTCCCCAAGTATATGTTTCTTGAGCTCAGTAGAAACTAGCAATTAAGAGAATGGGCTCCTGAGCCAGACACCCTGGTTTGCAACACTGGCTTTGATGCTTCTGAGCTATACTTGCTCCCCATCTGTGCAGTGGGGATATCATATCACCCACTGTGGAGGGAAATATGAAGGATAAATTAGAGAATCCACTTAAAGCCCCTAGAGTCATTGATGGCATGTGATACTGCATAAATGTAGCTTTTATTTTTATTATGTCCCTAGTTCTGTTGGCTGCTGACTGTGTATAGGAAAACAAGACTGTTTATAATGTAGAAGCACTGATAGCCTGGTAGAAGAGAAGGTAATTAAGGAGACTTCCGGAAAGTGAAATGCAAGGCAAGCCTCCTGAGTGTTTTAGAGCAGGGACAGCCCAGGGACATTCCTGGACAGCCCAGGAATGGACAGGAGGAGACTCATTTTTGTTTTCTTCCAAAGAATAAGATGGCTGAACCGATTATTCTATATAGATCTTTTTCTCAATACCCTGGTCACCATTTCATCCTATACCTTCCATGTCATAATAGAGTGAGCAGTTGTTCCCACTAATTTTTTGGTGCCATACTTCAAATTAAGCAAGATGTTAAGAATAAAAGGATAGGACAGTGAACTGGTAGAAAATGATGACAAATAAAGTGATTATATATATATATATATATATATACCTGGTAAATTCTCTAGAATGACAGTTATCCAGCATTCACAAAAAAAAAAAAATCTTCAATTCCCAAGAAAACAGATGTAAGATTACTGCAGGGGTGGGAGATGACATTAGTCAATACATTTTTGTGTCGCGGCTTCCTGTGTTTATTTCAAACTAGAGTGTTGTTAGCCAGTGCAGAGCTGGCGCTGAGCTACCCTGCCCTGCCTGCCCTGTATGCAAAGCTGCTAGATTCTTCAGATGGAGGTGGCTCATTATAGCCAGGGTGTGCCAGCAAAGGTGATATTGGGGGAGAAGAAAGGACAAAGATGCCAAGAAGAGACATGGGTCCTGTTAATGAGGTGTCAGTGCCTAAATCGCCTACCTGCTGCCAGTTCCGGCGGCTCCTTGTGAGACTTTGAGTAAAGCCGAGCTGAAAGAGAATATGCTTGCCAGAAAGAAAATTGAGTTAGGGGTTTTCCAGGGGGCATGCAAATGTTTTACTACGTGTGAGCGCTCTCTCAAATCCTGCACAATCCACAGGGGAAAGATAGATGCAGTGTACCTTTTATGATGGTTACTTTACTCCAAAACACTTTCTGATTGGAGGTTGAGTTTCTCAGACATGTGGTCACTCCAGATCCTGCCCTCCACACTTCCTACCTTTGCACCTTAGTCAAGTTTCCGAATTTTTTTTGTCCCTCAGTTTCTTTGTGCACAGAAAGTGAGAATGAGAGTAGTAATATAAAATCAGCTAATCACTGCCCATGTTTAGAATGGTGGCTGACACTCTGGGTCTTTCAGCTGTTGTCATTATCCCCAGTCAGACACATCTCCTCCTCTTCTCCCCCCTGTGCTGGGCTCATCATCTGTGAAACACTGGGCACTGTGGCATCTTCATGCTTCTCCATTCTATTCTTTTGACCTCTAAGTCCTGTCCCTGCTTATTTGCAAGTCATTCTGCAAGTCCCAGCTCAAAGGTTTTTTTTTTCAAATGCCTTAAGAAAATGATGCACCATGTTCAAGAAGAACATTATATATATACTTCCATTAAGAAGATACTCATCGCATTGAATTGTACTTTTGACCTTTCTCTAGTATTGGAATTTTAGCTCACTGATGGTAGAAACTTACTTATTTTTCTATCTCTGGCCCTCTTCACTGTGCCATAGCACATGCTCACCACATTTCTTTGCTTTGTTTGCATTTAACAAATGCAAAGTACATGTTATATTGGTATATTGGTTATATATGAATGAAAAAGCAAACAAAATAAATATTACACATTGCTAAAGATTGTGGTTATATTAAGATCATAGTACAGTGGATTTTTTATTTTTCACTTTTTTGGTAATGTGGTTACTTTTTATAATAAAAAATAATTGAACATTTTATAAAATATCTCACTCATGCAAAATCATTAACTTTTTCAAGAATATTCATTTTTAATTTATTTTATTTGTCTATTTATGCAGCAAACTTTTGCAGAATGCCTATTATGTTATTCTCTCGGGGGTATTGAAAGGATAAATAAGTGTATACAATCTCAGAAAATGGCCTGACACACATAGGTGCCAATGAACACTTGTTGAATGACTGAGTGAATGAAGTAATGATGGATGACCACTCTTTCAACATTGAAGTTCAATGAGGTGAAATGACACATCTGATGTCTGATGAAGAGTTTGGTGAGATTTCATGTCTCATTCTTTTTTTTCACACCATAATGCTGCCTGCTTATTCAAATACAGTCAAATGGAGACACTATAAATGTTATTTACCATAGCTACGAAACAACGGGAGGGCTTTTGTAGCAGATGGACATCTTTGGTGTAGATATTTCCAACAGGCCTGTGATGGAATTGGAGTCAGTAAAGCTGAGCAGCACAGAGAAAATGAACACATGGCGTCTGACAATGATGCAGCCTTTCCTATGATCCAGCTGCCATATACAAACCATCCTTGCAAAGAAAGGGCATAACTTATCCAAGAGTCCCTGGCAGTTGATAGAGAGTAGGGAGGCATCCTGGACAGCATCTGGGTAGATCCTGGCCTTGGGTTCAGATCTACCTGGGTTCAAATCTTAGATCTGCTACTTACTAATAATTGAAACTTAAGAAATGTCATTAGCCTATAAATGTCTCAAAAGCTTTATTTTGTTTTGTTTTGTCCAGCGAATTAGTTTTAACAATTTTAAAGATTCCTCTTTGCTTGAGTTTGGGAGTCTGCTTCTTGGATACAATTCACTCAGCAAGATTTTATGTATGGACTGGAAGGCCAAGTGTGAGGTTGCAGAGTGGACATGCTGGCCTCAATGCAGTTATGTTCTAAAGAAGCAGTTGTCACTGACATGTTTTTTCTCATAGCACCCCTAACTTTTCCATTACATTTCTTTCTCACAGTTTTCATAATGATTCTCTCCCACAGCAATGCCATTTCCTTGAAGGTAAGGGTGAGATCTGTTTTGCTCACCTCCTCACAGAGCTCAACATACTGCTTAGCTTAAAATTGATGTTCAATAATTCTCTGCTGATTAAAGACTGAGAAGTTTATTGCCATCTCAAACCCTACAGCCAAGGTTATGTAGAATTTGATAAATAATGAAATTTAGAGCCAGTGGTCAGAGTGGCCTTCCTACCCTCCTGGTGTGCTCATATAAATGTTGCTTATGGCTTGAGAGATATATTGCCTTCATTTGTGATAGAAGATTATAAAGCTGCCAAGAATTACTTCCGTTTAATGAAAGTGGATATGGCAATTACAGAGGGTTCATTATACAGTCAGTTTATGTAGGAAGACAACTCTGAATGCCAAGTGATAGACCCTTTCTCAAAGACATGGCCTTGATGCTTTGTAAAAAAACAATTACAAATTATATGCACTTACATGCTCCTAATTTAAGATAAAATAAAAACCTAAGATTTATCTCTTTAATTTATTTTAATTAATTGATGACCACATAAGAGTTTTTGTTGCACTGGTAAAGAGGCATGTACTGAATGCTCAGCTCTGGGGAGACTTTCAAGGGTTTCCGTAGAGTGGATTTCTAGACCAAAATCTCTGAGTGAAGAGGTATAGGCTTCTTAATTTGGTTACATGCTACTGTAGTTCATTGTGCTTAAACGTCATTTCTACCAGATTGAAAATTCTTCAAGGGAAACACCTTCTGTCTTCCCAATCTTTTGGAGCCTATCAGAATGCCATATTGGTAGTAGTCAATAAATTAGAAAGCATGAATGATTATCAAAAAGGCAATGGATTGGTAGGGGATTGGGGGAATAAACAGACTTTGCCAAAGATCTTGGAGCCCAAGGGCCCTGGAGCCTGGAGCCTATCCTACACATTTCCTTCCACCAACAGTAATGTTGTCTTCCTAATCTGAATGGTAAACAAGTCTAAGTGGCAGAGATAGAGTCTGGTCAATGACTGTCTCTGTGTCCTAGTGGCTATGGCACCTCCGCCTTTGTCTGCATTACTCTTTGTAGCCAGGTGCCTGCCCCGCTGTGGCATTGGGTTTTTGTTTCAACTTTGCCTTCATCTATCCTAAATGGACTTAGGACACTTGTAAATAAAACAGGCCATGTTAAATGCCAGAAGCTCAACTCCACTCATTTGTTTGAAATGGGAATTTAAAGGAAGCCTCACCAAACCACTCAGAGAGACAGGGATTCATTAGGGGGCCAGACAGCTGGAACCAGAGCACAAGTGCCACCACCGCCTCTGTTGGTCTCTCTCATCTCCTGCTGTCCAGTGGCCTCTCATGTGGGGCTTCTTCCATGGAGCTAGAAAGATGGCATTTGGCCTCCTCTGCAAATCCCAGCTCACAATTCTGCCTCCAGGGAAAGACTGAATGTACTGCCTCAGCTCCATTCAAAAACAGTTCTGGGAAAGATTCGGGGTGGCCTGCTTTGATTATATGTGCATCCTCTTCTGCACCCCCATCTCCTTATTTCTCTGCTGGCTTCCTGGACCATTGCTTGAGCCATGAGTGGAGAGATTCCTGAAAGGCCACCACAGGCAGCCCTAACTAGACTACCTGATTGAAATAAGCAGCAGCTTTTCTTGGCTGCAAAGGGGAATGCTGCTCACAGAATAAGAGAGCAGGGCAGAGCTTCCAAGTGTCTACACAGCCTTTCTTTCCCTTATGTAAATAAATTAATTCATTATTAACATATCTCAACAACACGAATCTGACCTCTTTTAAATTTGGGTGGTGGAAAGAGACTTAGATGCAAATTGTGGTTTTATTCATTCTGTGACTTTGGGCAAATAATTTACCTTCTCTGGAAGCAAATATGTTAATTTCCCTTTTCTATAAAATGACAAGGGAACTAGCATCTTAATAATTTTATTGTGAATATTGCATTATGTAGCATATTTCAATGCCCAGCTCAGGGTCAGACACAAGATAGACACTCAATAAATGCTGATTTTCCTTTCTCTTTCTTATGACTCTCCCCTTTCCCTGCACAAACTATCGTTTATCTCTTGAATCCACTCTGTGAGGTAGGTAAAGCATATTACCTTTTAACAGACTAATGACACTCAGAAATAGAAAAGTAAGTCATTGATTTATTCTTTCAGTAACTCACATAATCATAAAATATTAACCAAATGCTAGATGTGCAAAGAACAATAAGACAGGGTTCTTCAAGGAATTCATAAAGGCAAAATCTGAACTTGAAGAAAATATAGCTGCTCTACCTCCTATTCCCATGATTTTTCTACCCTAGCACATTCTCTCGTTGATGCTAGGGTTGATAATATATCCATTTCTTTCCCCTCTAGTGGTTTGGCCAAACAATTCAAAGAATTCAATGAAAGCAGCTTGAAAATTATATACCATGAATACTACATTTTAAAAATGTTATCAGAACTGCACAAATTGTATCTCATTAATCAGGGTTACTCCAGGTTTTTAATTTAACAAATGACAAAATTATATCATTTAAAGCAATGAGACTTGTTAGTGCATATTAAAAATTACTATAAAGACCGTCAAAGACCTGAAGTTTGTTATGCATCTTATGGGTTAATGTTTATGTATCTTAAATTGTAGACAACATAGTCTAATTTCACATTTATTCTCACAAAAGGAACATCTTTAGCTCAAAGCTGGGTAGACTCTATTCATTTCCTTAGAGTACATAAGGAGACTTCTACGCCTCTAGTTCCTGAGGAAGATGTGAACTCCCTCTCTTTTCACATCTGTTTCTTTCCCATAAATAATCTGCCCTGTTCCCAGACCCAATGTTATCAGGTAACCAGCTGTGGCACTTTGCAATAATTCATACTGCTAAAGTGTTTCTGGCGACAGTGGGTTTGCATGTTGATGAAGATTCCTGCAGGACAGGGGAGCACCCACTTGACTGACAATGGTTCGTTTTCCAGTTATGAGGGACTGAGAGTATCTAGCATGTGTTCCATCCAGGGGTGTGGATTGGAGGATGCCACACCAGGAGCTGGAGACAGGAGCACCTGGGAGAGGGATGACACTAATGTATTTTTGAGACCCTATTATATGCCAGTCACTCCATAAAACATATTTTATCTGGGAGTCTCATTTAGTCCCCACTATGGCCTTGTGAGTAGGTAAAAGAGTTATCATTGTTTCTTTAACCAATAATAACATACAACTTTTTTGAAAAGTCGCAAAGGTTAACACAGGTAATGTTTCATGACAAAGCTGGGAACATCGATTTAAAAACAAGCAAGCATCTGGACTCCACAGCGGACTACTCATAAGCCCCGTTGCTATTTTCTCTTTACCTCTGAGGAGAGGGTTATGGCTTGGTTGTAGATGGCAGCTCTTGTCTCCAGGCTTCTCTTACAGCAGTATGTTGCAGAATCTCTCCTGGTCCAGGATCGCAGTTGTGTTCCCTGAGGCTTTTATTTTTATCTCATCCAATGGAAACACATTGAATTTTTAGCTTCTTCATAAAATACTGGAATGGAAAGAATACAGAGGGCCTGGATACCACTGTTGTCATCCCAGCTCCAGCTCTGAAACTCCAGTATAAATGGAGGAAAGTACTATTGTCTCTTCAAGCACTGCCATGCTTTTATTCTATCTTCTCAAGCATTTTTAAAGCAAGAACAATGATGTATATGTTTGGCTGAGATCAGTTCAATGACACATTCAATGCTTACCACATCTGGTATTTGGTGCAAGCCTCTTTTTATGACTATCATATAGCTAGGCAAATAAAATATATTCAGAAAATAATTGCTGATTTAATTTCCATTAAACAAATGCACTAAGCCCGATCTGGCAGACCTTGTGCTGGGCTTTCTATAGGCATTCCCTTTATGCTGCAAATGACATTATCATTCTTTTTGCACCAAATGTGGCTCAGAGTGTTAAGAAGTCTTAGTTAAGCCAATACATTGAATAGGCAGCGGAGTTCGGATTCAAATTCCAAACTGTTTCTCAAGCATCTCTTCACTTCCCCACACATTTTGTCACTTATACATATCTTGTGACTCACACACAATCTAATTTTCCAAAACTATTTTTTTCTTACTCTTCCTTTATTGTATATTATACTTTACAGATTTTAACACCAGTCTTTGGTCATAGATGGACTTCACAGGATGCATAAACCTTAATACATTATGTTCAAAATTTGATTGTGGGTACATTTTTCTGGTGAGTAAAAGGTCTGCACTTTTTGTCATGTTATTAAAATGGGTCTGTGATCCTGGTTAATCAACACTGCTGACACTTCTCCATTCCAAGGAAGGGAACTAGAGTTACTGATAAATGGATAGGATGCATTCAGCCGAGTTACTCAGAGTGGTCGTCTCTTAAGAACAGATTCTCATTCTCCCGTCCTTTCAGAACTTTCAATGGCTCCTAAGCACCCTGGTTACACAAAATAATGCATCTTCAATAGGTGATTAGAATATTTATTTTCTCCTGCAGAAATTATACGCGTGCACTTTTATCATGGGCCCATGGAAACAAAGAGGACGTGAGAATAAGTAGTGGGAACTCAATAGGCGAGAGGCAAACCCTCTTCCCTTTGCTCAGGCCGTGGCTTCTGCCTTTCCAAAGGTTTGTAAGGCATGAGTTTCTGCCTGAAGAGCATGCTTTCACCATCAAAGAGAAAGTTGTCACCTTGAGAAGAACCATGGGTGATGACAAGATACTGAGGTAAACAGCTAATCCCTAAATATGCTCACTTTCAATGACTCCTGGGGAAATGAGTTTACTTCTTAAATCCACAATACATGGTTTTATTCTCACAGCATCAGTCACAGAACATTAGGTTATAGAGTTCCCAGTACATTAATACTATTTTAAGTAATGCTTTTCAGATGCAAAATGTTTTTGACAAGCTCTGTTTTTTAAAATATTCTTAATTTTTTAGATTCTTCATGGGGAAAAAAATCTCTGTGTTGCTAATGTTATTGAAACCCTTTACCTGCAAACGCATTCATGATGTTTAACAATAATTTATTCAATGTTCATTGGATTCTACATGTGGCACTTTTCATGTCCGAACTCTGTTGCCCTAAGGAGGCTGGTTGTGACTCTAGACATAGATATGAGTAAAACACAAATGCTGGGATAAGAGCAAGGGCTAATCAGCATCAGAGGGGGTCAGGCCATGTGACATACATTCAAAATGCAAATCACGATTCCTCAGGTTGTCTTAGAATGTTTCTCCACATGGAGAAATGATTCGGCTATAAAATGGTCATGGTGATTTTGATTCGTAATAAATGAGAATCAAATTTACAACAGATCATTTTCTTTCTTCCGACCAGCTAGTTTTCTTTAAATATTGTAGGCCTCATTTTGGGAAAAGGAAGAAATCTAACCTAGTGAGCAGAAAATGTGAGTTGTTTTACACATAATTTCTACTTATTTTAGTCTGATAAATCCATCCAAGAAATGAGAAATCCCAAGAAACAACACCTGGGTACTCTAGCCCTATCCTCTACATTTGCCCAGGCTCTCCCTACACTGTAAGCTCCATCAGAGCTGGCGTCATGGCAGGTGTTTAGTTAGCTTTGTGCCCTGCAAGACAGTGGAAACCTCTCCTTCCTCTTTCACACTTGTTCTCTATTCTCCTTTCCATTCCACTGACTGCACAACTTTAGCCTTCATTTCCGGATCTTCCTTTATCCTGAAACTTTAGGCAAACTTCCCACTTGTCCGCAGTAAACCAAACATGACTCACCCAGGCTCAGATTCCCTTGCTCACTCCCAGTTCTAATGCTTCAGACCTACTACTTAGATAATCATGTAATCTCTGCTTATTTAGGCTTCTCATCCATCAGATGGATTACTCTGAATATCTGGTAAATAATATGTAAATATTTCACTCGACTGATATTTGTTAAGTGCATAGCATTCCAAATCTGAGCTAGATGGAAAAAAATAAAGGGATTAATAAGACAAAGACAAAAGGCTCCCCACCCCAAAGAACCCTGAGTCTGGTTGAACATCATCATTATGGTGAAATGAAATGGTGTCATAATGAGTCCATGTTTCCAAAAGACCCTGAACCCTGACTTCTTTGTACGCACAGTACTTCACAGTACTTCTGCTGGTTAAGTTTCAATAGAGTGAATCCTAACCAAGTTCCAAGAAATAGCAAGGCTGGTTGCCATAAACAACCTCATGTGTAAAACAAGAAATAGATATTCCCTGATATTTTTCAAATGTTGAGGTAACAAATGAACACGATAGTTATGAATGTGGAGGGTCGATTGTGAGGAATGAAGGACTGGAAGGAAGAGGAAAATCAAAACACCTTTTTCTCAAGTTAGAATAGACTGTGAAGCAAAGTTTGCAGCTAGAAAAGAAGAGCAATATGGAAATAAGGGTCATTCCTTTCTCAAATCTTCCTGGTGCAATCACAGATGTCTGGAATTGCGCTTTTCCCAAATCCTTCTAATCAAAACTTTGCAATTGCCACCAGTTTGACTGTCCCCTCCACCCGTGCATCTGTTTATCTGCTTATTTCCTGGCCATACTTTCTAGTTTTGCAATAATCATTTAATATAAGGAAACTGAAACTAAAAATGGAGAGCAACTGTCTTTACTTCACTCAATATATTTTATAATTTCTAAGCTGATTACAGTAAAAGAGATGCCTAATAGCTAACCGTGTATAACAAAAGTGTGTGATCTAGAGAGAAAATAGGGACTATGTTACAGGTGTTAATTTTTTCATTCTAAGAGTGTAGACTCAGTGGGGATAGTCAGAAACTTGTATAACAAAGCTAGGCTGAAATTATTGTATCTAATAATTTTAAGTTCTCTGTTTCTGCGTGTGCACCAGGCAGTTAAATAACTATAGTAGATTGGAAGGAGCATCTTATATCCTTTCTCCTTGCCCTCCTCGTTTCTCCAGTAAGAATGCACATTTTTGAGGGGAAGGGATATCAACATTCAAGGGAAACTCCAAGCAAAAATCTGAAATGTAATGTAATGCAGCATTCAAGATTTCTGCCTATGTCCCCGACCTTCTTGCTTGACTCTTTCTGCCATGTCCTGTGCTTTCCAACATCGGGAGTCCGCTGTGATTCTCCTGTGCGTTGGCTGTTTCTCACCACCATGGCTTAACTCATGCTGTGCCCTCCTTCTGGAATGTCTTTGGGTCATGTTCAACTGATCAAATCTTAATCATCCTTTTAGACTTGGACAGGGTCAACTCACTGTCTTCACTACTGTTGGAATGCCCTTTCAGACCTGAGCCATCCCATTTTCTACGTTGCCTGATTATTATCTAATGCCTCTGTCTCTTCTAGAAGAATAGTACTCCACGAAGGCAGGCAGTTTTATCTTACTCATGTCTTTATCCCAGTGTCTGGCATATAGAATACATTCAACAAAGATGTCCTGAATGAATGAATGTAGAATTCTTTCCTTCAGAGCCTGATGCTGAGATTCCTTTAACAACATGCCTGTTGATCACTCTGCAGCCTCTCCTAGACACCTCATTCTAATGGATGAACTGTGGTCAGCCGGGGAATCCCGCTCCCATTTCCACTTTGGATTTACTGTGTCTTCTTGTAGCTGGCATACCTAGGGAGGTAGGATGATGTGTTCATAAAGGGTATATATGACTTCAAGTCAGATAATCTAAGGTCTGCTTCTATGAACTTTAAACATAATTCTCTAGACTTGGATATGAATGATCTTTAGTTCTGTGATGACAGACATTGTCACATTCTTCACTTTACAGTGTTCTCATGAGGATCAAGCAAGAAAATAGATTTGAAAGAGCCACCTAAGCTACAGAACTATTTTTCAGTTATTAATTGTAATTCGTATGACAAAATTGTGTTCTCTGGAGTCAAGCGGGATAAGGAAGTGCCATTCTAGGTTGACCCAATGTCTTTTCCTTTAATTACCTTACATATTCAACCAGGAAAGGTGAGTTGCACAGTTGGTGCCCCAACATCTTTTGACTTATGAGTTGAGAGGTTAATATTTTCTAATTGGCCAACTAAATGACATTACTATGACAATTAATCTTTCTGTGCCTTGACAGTAACAATAACAAGAGTTAATCTTTGTGAGGCTCTGTTCAGTGTACAAAGTACTTCTGAACTGATTGCAAAAACAACTACCATTTTAGAGCCTCTACTGATAGAAAACACCACGCCAAGCTGTTCGTATATAAAATCTCATCTTTTCACAACTACTTTATAAGATTTATACTACTGTTCTCCTCTTACATAAAAGAGACTGAGATTCACAAAGATCAGATGATTGCACACAGATTATTCAGGAAAGCTTTGACAGGGGTGAGATTAGAAGCCAGTGTCCTATTTCATTGCCTCTCTAATCTGCAACATTTGTTCCCATAATTAACATCATTTCATCTGATCCTGAGAGCAATTCTAGGAAAGGGGCTTTCTCAAACTTCTCAGATTCAGGGAAATGAAGATTTAAGAAAATTAGAAAGCTTGTTTGAGTCCAGAGCTAGGAAGTAGAGAAATTAAAAACAAATTTTCTCTTTCTCCAAGCATCCTTTTCCATCTGGACCTGTTGGAGGGTCAAAATTCAGCTGGAATGATAACTGTTGAGATACATTCATCCCTGGTAACAAGGCAACTACTGCATGGGGGTGGTCTTACTATCACGCTGTCCCTAGGGGCATCCTTAATCCTTCATTGTTTAAACCCATACAATTTATTATACATTTGCCATTAAACAGAGGGCAAAAGTAGATTCATGTTTGTAAGTTTCCACTGCTTCTGCTTCCCTGTCTGCAGTCATGTGCTGTGATTCTCCCTGTGAAACATGCTGTTTCTCAACACTATGGCTTTGCTCCTGCTGTGCCTTAATAAAAAAAGAAAAAAAAAAAAAGCATCACCTTAGGACCCTGGGTTTTTTGTATGCCAAAAATCAACTTTTCCAAATGCTTTTGATAAATGGCAAAGAATGGGATGTACTGCCCTCCCCCATAGGTAATAGTGCCAATGCTACATTATATTCTACAAGATACAATGGGCGGCAGATAGGTCTGACTTCCTGGTTGTTTATTTACTCGGCGGTCAGGGACCTATAATCCCCAGGCACATGGATTCGTGACATGGAGATGTCAGTACCACCTGTCTCCCAGGGCTGCTGAGAGGTCTACATTGAAACATTTAAAATCCCTTGCACAAGGATGTGGGTCCTCTTCTCGTTTTCTTCAGTTTCCTTCACACTTGCTTCATGGATGTTGTTGTCTTGTTGTTTGTTTGCTTTTGTGTTTGAGAGACCCTTGAGTGGCTTGAATTTAGCTTATGTATTTTTTGAAAATTATTTATATCTAGCCAAGCTGGCTGAAGGGAAAAAGCCATCAATGAGTAGACATAAGAGAAAATTCACACCTTTGAGTAGCGTTTTACCACATTCCTGATCCAGCTTCATCCTCTAGGCTCTGAGTCAGCCCCTGTGCGCAGCATGGCCACTCCCACCTCCACATTGTGGCCCATATGTGGATTCTCCTAGAAGACCTGATGTGTCAGATGAAGGGAAGAAAAGCATCCAGGTTGACATTCAGGTTTGTGACAGCTCAAGAAGCTAGGTGAATGGTGATATAATTCTCTGAGCTAGTGATATAATTCTCTAAGTAGTGAAGAATGTATTTAGGGAGAAGGTTGGGGTCCCCATGTCATGTCTGCTCTTAATAAACAGCACTGGCTCTTCTAGATTCAACCTTCCAGAAAGGCTTCTCTGATACCCCACATTCTCCGCAGCCCCCAGGCTAAATCATGTCCCTTCCATTCTACTCTACTACCTCTGACCCACCTAAACTGTCATACCTCACATGATGTATTTCAGTAGTCTGTTTCAGAATTTCTTTCTAAGAGACTAACTTTTTTTTTCACATCATGGACCTAATCATGCCAATTTTTTACATTCCCAGCACTATCACATGCCTGACGCATTGTAAACACTCAGTAAAAGTTTTCTGAATGCATAACATAGATAGCACACCCAGGGCCCCTGTCTTCAAGGCCATCATGCTTTTCACTGTACCATCTCTCTAAATATGTTCCTATTTCCTACCAGGCTCTTCCTATCCTGATTAATCTCATAGTCAAAACCATTGATTAATCTCATGGTCAAAAATCCTATGCTCATTTATAGGGATGTGGCTATGGCAACACAGCTTCAGTGAGGCAGAGTAGGGGGCCCTGGCCCAGCTCTGGCTTTCCTTCCCACCCACTCAGGCAATGGCCATACATTCACTTCCTCATCTTCTCTGGCCAGCCCGGACACTCAGCATCCTTCCCATGTTTCATTTCTCCAGCCAAATTGGCAGCCCGAGAATCCTTGAGCTCTTGCCTGTGTTTTTCTGGTTGTGTTATTCTGTCTCTATCTTCATTTTATGATTTCTCACCTTGAGGGAAAAACAGAAAGAGCTATTTTTTTTAACTTTGCCCTGCAGGGGGCAGAGTGGATTCTGAACAGTATGAAATGATCTTGCCAGGGGCTGAGTCATTCTCAGGTTCTAACCATCTATCTGTGTATTCAGAGAAATGAAGGGGTTTAGTATTTGTTTTTCTTGTCAGCAGAACACAGTGTCTTATTTAAGTTCAGAAGAAGAAAAAAAGAAAATAGAAAATGTCAGAAATGGGGAAGGTTCTCATGTCCACGGATCACTTCTGCATCATTTAAAAACCCTGACACATACTTTTTCGACCAGAGACAAACAGTGGAGGAAAAATTCCCTTGACCTTACTCCAATTTTCCTCTCATAATGACTCCTCAAATTTGCATAATCTTTTTATTTTGCACAGTAGAGCTGCATCCATTAACTCATCTCATTCTTTGAAGAACCCGGAGGAATTTGCAGTACAAAAATTATTTCCAAAGTTAATGCATGAAGAAAGGTGGGCTCAGAGACTATGCATTCACGGATTGGCCATGAGCTCATTGCCAATGAACTGTGGTCTAGGTAGCGACCTCATATTATCCAAGCCCTCTCCTGTGCCCTGTCTCCCGAAACCATATGACCTTTTGAAATGACCGGCAACATAAACTTCATACATTTGAATCCTTCATTTGATTGTAATTAAGAGAAAAAAGTACAATTAAGCAAGTCATATTTTTGTTTCCTGATTTTAAAGTTTATTATTTTTAAATACTTAAGTTCTCTTTCCCGAAAGATCAAAAAGTGGAAACTTTAATTCTTTATAGGAGTTAAGAGGATGAATCTTCAAGATTAAACAGTTTAAATCTTTTCTCATTGTTTCCAATGTGTCATGCATACTATTGTCTGTGCAGCTTGTGTTTTGCTGTGTACCTTCTCACTACTGAAGTCCAGACAGACCTTCAAAATATATTATGTCACACCTACCATATGTTAGGTGCAAATCCAGAAGAATAAGATAGTTGTTATACTGGAGATAACAATGGTGGTAACCCTTACATAGCATTTCCTGTATGTACTGCACACATATTAACTAATAGTCTTACAATGACCTTATGCAGTGGGCACTATTATTACCCCCATTTTACAGATGGGAAATCTGAGGCATAGAGAGGTTAAATACCTTATCTGTGTGGTCTATGGAGTGGGGAGTGTGCAGTTTGATGAAGAGGTCAGTAGTGTTTAAATGTCCTGAGATGGGGCTGGCACCACTCTGTCTCATTCCTACCTTCTTCATGAAGCCTCCCGTGATGTTCTCCAAAGCACATTCCTCTTACCTCTCTGTTCTCCAAATTTCAAAAGCAGTTATCTTCTGTCTTACTCATCTTCATGTATCTATTAGCTTATTCACTCATTTGTTCTACTCTATTTATTAAACTTCATTTGTATGCTAGGCATTGTTCTGGGTGCTAGGATGAAGTGATGAACAACACAGAAACTATTTGCCCTCTTGGACCTTAGAGAAAATACTTGATATTTCAATAGGGGAAGGTCATCAGATAAATAAGCACAAGATATAATATGTGGTGTTGATAGTTGCTAAGAAGAAAAATAAAGCAAGAAAATAAGGTGAGGGGGAATGCTCCAGTCAGGGTGATCCTGTCTCACTGACCAAGGAGGCACATGGAGATTAGAATTCAGGAGATAAAGGATGACCCGAGAGTCCCAGGACTCTTGGAGGGACCAAAGTAAGTACGGTAAAGGACACTTGAAATTAACCTTGATGACCTCAGGGCAGACAGTGGTGGTGAACTCGGGTGTTTTGGTGGAGGAGAGAGAGAGTGGGAGCTTTACTAAGTGCAAGGGGCTCCTGCAGTCCCACCTGATCCCTGTTCATGCAAGTGTGAGAGGCTTTGTTTACTGGAGCACAACAAACTGATGCTTTCTATGAACTCATTGTAAACAATGGTGGTGTGTTTCTTATTTATCATCATCACAATTCGCATGACCATCAGCATTCTTATCGTTGTTATTGGCACCTGTAATTAAAAACACACACTTCCCTTGATCCAGCCACTCCCTTTTCAGAATCTTCAGAAATAAAAACACAAATACATCAGGATAGGTAAACAAAGCTGCTCATTGTTCAGCTTTTGCATAGCAAAAATTCTCACAACACTGAACAAATGTTTTTCACAATTTAAATAAATGAACTGTAGAAAACCCACATTATGGGCTGGACGTGGTGGCTCACACCTGTAATCCCAGCACTTTGGGAGGCCGAGGCAGGTGGATCATGAGGTCCAGAGATCGAGACCATCCTGGCCAACACAGTGAAACCCCATCCCTACTAAAAATACAAAAAATCGGCCTGGCGTGGTGGCGAGCACCTGTAGTTCTAGCTACTCCAGAGGCTGAGACAGGAGAATGGCATGAACCTGGGAGGAGGAGCTTGCAGTGAGCCGAGATCGCGCCACTGCACTCCAGCCTGGGTGACAGAGCGAGACTCCACCTCAAAAAAAAAAAAAAATAAGTAAAATAAAATAAAGAAAAAGAAGAAAAGAAAACCCACATTATGAATATAATTGTAATCAAGAAAGCTGTTTCTTCATCAATGAGGTTTTACCCAACCCCCCGCCTTCCCCACATAAACACATGTGTAAGGGAAAGGAAGCAGGGAGCTCACAGACTCAAAAATTGCAAAACACCAAAGAAGAATAATGTGTCACTGTGGCTCCAGCACCTTACAGGGGCTTGTTACTCCAACCAGGTAACCTATGCAGTCTCCAGAGGAAAAGTGAGTATCATGGCATCTCTTCCATGGTTGAGGCATCTGAGAAATGGCCCAGTGTCCCCTGGATCCATGGAGAAAACTCCTGGAATCAAGCAACTCACTCCCTTTGCTCTGAACCCAGGCTTCTTACCAAGCAATCTTATGTTAAGAACCTGGTTTCTTGTGTACATCACTGGACAGAAGAGGATGCACTGATCAGCCTGCCAGGACACTCCAGTGGAGGCAGCTACCATTTATTATTTTTTAGTTGAAACTATTGTATTGGCATTGGATTTATTCCTCTGCCCCATATAAGCCAGTCACTGTGAGTCAGTCCCCTTGAGAATGATCACCTATGCATGTTTCTCAAATTTGAGATTCAATACCCAAAAAGCCAAGGGTGAAACATGGAATCAGTAGGATCTAGCAGCAGTCATCTTGAAAGAGAGGTCTCCCAGCAACATTTGGCAATGCCTGTGTTGGGGAGGTTGTTACCAGCATCTAGGGAGTTGAGCCCAGGGAGGATGCTAAACACCCTGCGATGCACAGGGCAGCCTCTCACCCCCACACTCAACAAAGAATCTTCTGGTCTAAAATGTCAACAGTACCAAAGTTGAGACATTCTGAGATGGAGCAGTATGCTACCCTTGGGTTTTTTTTATGAGCTGCACTGGGCCATTTTCTCTGGATTCACTTTGATACTTTATGGAAAAGAAGAATTCTTGCATATTCCCATTAATCAATTCATTTTATCCTCCCTGGCACCCTTGGGTGTAGGAAAGGCTTGCTAGCTCCGTTTCTCAGATGCATCAACCGTTCAAGTGATGCCATGGTACTTGTTAAAACTTCTTGTATGAATTAATAATTGCATTACATACTAAAACCCAATTTCTAGTTCTAGCTCTCCTAGTCAGGTATTTTTCCTCTTCTCTGGCAACTCAGACAACAGCCTTGACTTTTTACGTGAAAGTTATGTCTGAATGAGCTATCTGGATTTTGGTGCTTGCACTGATTAAACAGATTATTATTTGTAAAGCATGTCAAATGTTTACTGTCAACTCCATACATCAGAAAGAATAGAAAAGAAAAACAATTCACTTGATGTCTTAGAACCTACTGTGGTTTATGTGCTCTGAAGTTCCATTTGCATATAATATGATACTTATCTTGTGGTGCAAAAATGTTCGTCTCCTGGATCAGCAATGATACAGATGAAGAATCAGCCATCTGCCGAACAATTCCCTTGTTTTCTTCTTTTACCTCTGATTTATTTAATGTGAATGAGGCAACGCTGCTGTTTGGATGGAGGTTGAGTGAACACCACCGGAAATGTCACAAGTGCAAATCACAGGCAAAGTGCATAATGTTTTCCTCTAATGTGAATTGCAGATAGCTTGTCAACCTGTGGATCTGATGTATAGAAGTGGAATTCTTAGCCTTGGCAGCAATGCTTCATGAATGCAGTCAATTCACAGAGTTGAACTTTCATTTATGGAAGAGCCAAAGTTATGTGTATAAAGGATGAGACCTACAGAGAAGCAATGCATTGCTCAGTCCTACAACTAGTAATTGTCAGAGTGAGAAATAGAACAGAAGTTCTGTCTACCAGGTCCATATTACTATAGAGTGTTAGAGATGGTATGGTCTTTAAGGATTATCTGAAATGTGGAAGCATCTGTAAGTTGTGATCCAAATTATTTGTTGAATGAAATAATGAATGGGCACAGGGTAAAATGTAAAACCAATGCCTGAATGCAAGAAGGAATTATAATTGAGAACTAATGCTCAGAGCAGAAAACAGAATGAAGGGTTGTATTAGGGACATGATCTCAGAGCTGATTTGGGGGAGTACTGGGGTTTGGTGGGGCAGGAGGAGTGGTACCCAGGATTCACAGTTTAGTTAGGAAAAGAGTTATGTACAATACATATAAAGGATGGAGAAAGGGTATAAATAGGTAAGTATGTTAGAATATTGGAAACCAGTGAAATTAAGGATAGGCCAAGCCTTAAATGGTGCATTTGTGCCACTGTGACTGCTCTCTATGGTGCCCAGGATAAGTATTAGCTCTGAAGACAGGGAGGGGATTTCTGAAGAGCAGTTTCAAAGAGCTGCAATGAGCCAAACAGGTAGGACAATTTGTCATTTAATTATTATGAGCATGGCTCAGTTTCTTAGCAGAGGCAATAAGAGCACACATCATTGAGAATTTCTAAAATCGTTTTGTCTTTGGAGTAATAAAAATTGCCACTTGGATATTAAAGAGATTTTGCAATTCTATGTGATTTTAGTAATGACAGGTAAATACTTGCATTAGCATGAAGGAAGAATTTGATTTTTAAGGGAACTATTGGGCATTTTAGAAAAATTGCCGTTAGATTTTTCTGGTCGATATGTGTAAATTAAACTGAAAATATTTTGATATCTCAATTTGGCATATAATCCTATTAGATCCTTCGAATGCCTCCCAAGTTCTCTGTGTGACACAGAGGCCCTGTTTATGTCTGAAAGCATGGCAAGGCTCTGCCCACATGCACTGTGCCCTGGCCACCATACCCAGACTCCCTAGTCTTACACACCTCGGATTTGCCCATTCTCTCTGCAGGGGCCTTCTCACACTTTGTCTCATTGAATCTCTTCTACCTTATTTTGAGAACCAAACTTAAATAGTGTCTTCCCTGATAAATGGTCAGGTGTCTGTAAAGGTCACACTCTGACAAAACCTCAATGTCTTATGCCTTTGAAATAGAACATTTCTACCGATTTGTTTCATTTTTATGGTTGTGCTTCTAGAGGGGCCTACCTTCTGCATCTTCCTTGACACTCAATTTGAGTTCAATGGGACAGTTTATTAAATTCATTTTCCAAACAGGCAAGTGAGATCACAGCATAACTCAGTGGTATGTGCAATACTTAAACACAGGCTTTTGAGTGTTCTTGTTATTTGGGAAGGTAACACAGTATAGATCAATGATCCTCAAGCTCAAGCCTGCATAAACTCATCTGAAAAGCTTGTTATCACTCAGGTATCTGATCCCATCATAACCCCACCTTGAGCTTCCAATGAGTAGGTCTGAAGTTGGCTCGGAAGCTTGTCTTTGTAATAAGTTCCAGGTGACACCGACGCTGCTGGTCTGGGAACCACGCTTTGAAAACCGCTGGTCTAGGGCTTAAACTTCTGGATTCTAGAAGTCGACTTTCCAAGTTTGAGGTACAACTTTGCCAGTTATAGCTGTGTGACTCTGGAAATTTTCTTAACAAATCAGTGCTTCTAACACTTTATCTGTAAAATTGAGAACATAATATTTATTTTATAGAAAAATGAAGGTAAATGAGGTAATCTTTGTATAATCCTTCAAATGGTGAACAGGCCATAGGAAGCATTATCTGCTTTTGTTAAACACGTAACAACTAAGCTTTTCCAACAAATATAAAGCACGTATTATTCTTACCCCTAAGCATATTGTGATCATGGATCCCAGAAATCTCAAGAATTGACTTCACAAGCACAGTTCTTATTTTTATAACAACTAAATTGCTATCTACTGATAATAAATTTGGAAATTATAGAAAAAATAAGTAACAAACGTCACCTCAAATCTCACCAAATAGATGTAAGAATCTATAATTCTATTTATGTCTACATCCATACCTATATCTAAATGTATGTTTTAGATTGTATTGCACTATACATATAATTTTGTAGTCTATTTTCTGATCTTTTAGTGATCACATTTTTTATATTGAATATTCTTTACATTATTATTTTTAAATTCTTAAAACATGATTTACAGAAAACCCATTATGAGACATAAATGGTTTCATTACATCCACACAATAAGCTTATAATTTAGGCAATGTTTTTATTCAATAAAAATATTTTCAAATGCCTTAAGAATTTTCAAGGTCCTTTGCTAGATCTGGGGATACTAAATTGACTAACACTTGGCATGTTAGAACTTAAAGAACGGGCAAGTTAATTGTCCAGTGGAGTCAGGAGGTTTTTTTTTTGCAGAGATCAGTGTTGAGGATAAATCAGTAAAATGGGTAGAATGAAACCTATTGGCAAAACACAATTATCATGCAAATTCTCAGTCCTGAAATTGTCTGACGTATTGTAGAAATGTTGAAATATTCAGTAAGACTAATTATCTGAGAAAATTGCAAATGATCATGTTGTTTTTTGTTGTGGTGGTTTATTTCTTTGTTGTCTTTCTTCTCCTTGTGTAACGTGAGTTCCAAAGAATCAAGCAGTATGTCTGTCGTATTCCTTACTGTATCATCAGTGCCCAATAAATATGACATTTTAGCAAAAAATAAGAATATGCTGTAAGGAGCTCTATATATGTAGGTTAATTTCACCTGTGGAATTCAGCTTAGACTCAGCCATGCTGCAATAACAAATACTTTCCACAGCTCAGGACATTTCAACAACAAAGATGATTTTCTCACTCTTGCTACTTGTCTATCGTGGTTTCACCGTGGTTCTGTTCCCTATCGTAGTTATACTGGTTCCTGGGGCTGAAGGAGCAGCCTCTGTCTGCCAGTTGCAACAGCAGAGAGAAAATAGAAAGTGATGGAATCACAGAATGACTCATGACGTGTCTACACAAAAATATCACGTGACTTCTCCTTACATTTCTTTGGCCAAAACAAAGTCGCTGGTTAAATCTGGTATCTGAGGCTATATGGTTATCCACAGAGAAGGGCAATTATTAATTCAAGTAACATTACAGTTCACTACATTTTCAGTATACAGATGGGTGAACAGAGACTGTATGAAATGACATAAGTTGCTTGAGGGCCCAAGACTGGCAAATTTTAGAGCTTGGTCTAAATCCAGGCCTTTTGTCTCCGTTGCAAATAATTTTTCCACTAAGGTTCATTGCCTCTATTTGAACTTCTGTCCATCAATCTTCCTCCAAATCAAAAGAATACTAAATGATGTTGATGGTATTAATAGCATTGCTATATTAAATTAAAAATTTTAGTTAGGGTACAAGAAACATTTGGCTTCAGCTGGTATTCAGAGTGGTCTTTATCATCGATTTAATAATATTCCAGAATGATCAAAGTCAGGAATCATCAGGCTTGAGCAATGAGGCTGCAGCAGTTAAGGTTTTCTACTGGATGTCAATGGGTCATCCCAAGACCAAAGTCTCAGGCCAATGAGGAAACCTACAGGAGAAAGACTCCTTTAAGAATCCCAGTTCCCTTTTTCATTTCTTAATCTGGTTCCTCTGGGCATTTCTGCCAAGGCCTATATAACATAGCTTTGGGATCAACTGTCAGTCTTGCAGATTCTAGTTAACTTATCCAAGTCCACCTTTAAAATGGACATAAAATCCCTATTTGCTTAGTGCTGTTGCAACAATTAAATGACATAATTAATGTGAAGCCACTGGGACGATGTAGGCATTTAACAAATACCTCTGCCCTTTCGTATTCTTTTATACTTCCTAGATATGCTTGACTGAGCTAGAGTGAAGCTAATAATAGTGACAAAAAGCTCTGGGGTAAGGGACAAGAGCCCTCATTCTCATCCTGACTATGCCACTAAGGCACTGCATGATTGTGGGTAAGCCATATCTACTTTCTTTGCCTGTTTTCAATTTATTGTCTCTCAGTTTCAAATTCACTCTCTAATATGTTCTCAGAGACAATGGGCATGTTCCTTTAAAAATTTCTCTTTACTGCCAGTGTGTTGCTAAACTTTTGCAGTGGAGAGTGTCTGACAGACATTGAGAGACAGAGGGGCTTCTCTTGCAGGTGGTCAGTGGTGAGTATGAGAGCATCTGATAGCACTCTGTAGCAGTCCTGTGCCCTAATACACAGTCCTTTGGTGACCTCCCAGCCCCAGACTGGTCTGATATTCACCTAACCATGGCCCTCTCAACTCAGCAACTATGCCTTTCAGGCCTTTCATCCCTACTCATACCCCAATTCCCTTGGCTCACCCATCCCACTAGTTTGCCTTCTGTAGCTCGGCTGATACTCACAACAAGTACCCTAGGTTTTCTGTCCACTGTGGCTCCCTCTTCCTCTCCATACCTGCCCACTAGATCCTTGTCCAGTAACCATGAACATGCACTGGTCTGGGCAACGAAGGTCTTTCTTAGTCATCCAGTGGGATGTAACTGCACCTGCTGCAATGGGGCCTGTAGCCCAGCATTGGAGAGGGTCCTCCTCAAATTATTTTCCCCTTGGTGCTCTCCCTCAACTGGAGAGCACCATATTATGGATTTATTTTTTATTCTTATAGTTACTCTTTTATCATAGCTTTCTAATTATTTATTTCATCTTCCCTTATTTAAGCCACTACATGGTGTCTGTCTCCTGATTGGTCCCAAGCTGTTATATCTTTGAACTTAAATTATGTTACCTTGAACATGAGCAAATTATATGAAACTTATTCTAAATGCATTCTGATTTCACTCTTCTATGACGTTTTCGCTATATTGCAAGGTATATGAATTTTTATTCAATCTGATAATATATTCAATGTTCAAAATCTGAATTTAGTTTGCTTTTTCAATAAGACAAACAGTAACTAATTTCCCTCCCTGGGAAATACTACAGTGATGTGATTTTTAAAGGAATCTAAAATTTATTGAATAGGGGATATGTAATAAAAACATTTTTGTTTTTATTAATAACATGTTTTGTGTTTGAGATCATCCAGAAAAATGAACATCTGGTATTAGTAACTTTGTAACATAAAAATAATCAACAAATTACAACCCACTGTACTGGGCAGATGAGCTCAAAATAAACATGTGTTGAATACACACTCTAGACACCAATAAGATTAATCTTCTGCTATATGTTTTCTGATAAAAATCAAACAATACAACATAACCGTATGTTAACAATAAGCAACATTTGGCATCAGTCTTCTCATATTTAAACATATTCATTAATTATATTTGTGTAAATATGTTTTTTATCTCAATTTTACTTTGGACATATTTCAATGACTGTAATAGCTTTAGCCTTGTTAGGCTAAAATATTATTTCTAGGTGTGTTTGTAGGCAGTTTTTGGATGACATCAGCAGTTAAATCAGTAGACTGAGTAGGCAGGGCATGGTGGCTCACACCTGTAATCCCAGCACTTTGGGAGGCCAAGGCAGATGGATCAGGAGGTCAGGAGATCAAGACCATCCTGGCTAACATGGTGAAACCTCATCTCTACTAAACATACAAAAAAATTAGCCAGGCATGGTGGCGGGTGCCTGTAGTCCCAGCCACTTGGGAGGCTGAGGCAGGAGAATGGCGTGAACCTGGGAGGCGGAGCTTGCAGTGAGCCAAGATAGCACCACTGCACTCCTGCCTAGGCTAGAATGCAAGACTCCGTCTCAACAAAAAAAAAGCAAAAAAATCAGTAGACTGAGTAAGGAATATCCACTTCATCGTTGTGGGTAAAAGAATGCACATGGCCAAGCTAGAAAGTACTTCTTGTAGTGTTCAAGATATTATAACAAAATATACTAAACTGATTGGCTTATAAATAATGAAATTTTTTTTCTCACAGTTCTGGAGGCTGGGATGTCCAAGATCGAGGCACCATAGATTCAATGTCTGGTGAGGGCTGTCTTTTCACTGTAACCTCACAGGGCAGAGAGAGGCAAGGCAGCCCTCTAAGACCAATTTTATAAGGGCACTAATTCCATTCATGAGAGGTTCACCCTCGTGAGCTAATCACTTCCTAGAAGCCCTACCCAATTCCATTACATTGGTGATTTAGTTTTCAACATAGATATTTTTAAGTTCTATCTTTAAAAACTTGCTCTCTCTTGCTACCTATTACTTTCTTCATTCAGCAGGTATTTAATCAACGATGCCTTCATACTGTATAATCACCTTATTAAATACAGGACGTACTGAGTATTTTGGCTATTCCGCTTTCCATTGGATTAGGCTGGTGGAGAATGGAAAGGGGGAAGTCATTTTGGGTAATACACAACTTACAGACAATGAAGAGGAAGTTTCACTAAGATGGGCAGGAGGTCTCTAAACCTTGTGGCCCCTGTCAATGGGAAGGCTAGGACTAGGATTTGGCCTTGAATGGACAATGAATATAAGGATGGGAGTTATGGCAAGACTAACTGAATGAATGTAAGCCAAGGTCCATGAAAGAAGGTGAGAACGAGAGTGCTCACTAAGAAACAGAAATCCAAAGTCTTAAAGTAACTGTCTGCATAAACATTAAAGCTTGGGGTAAGAAGCTACAGGGAATTATTTTAAAATGGAATAAGCTTAGTCCATGGAGGGTGGTCCAGGACAGGGACTTCCTTACCTTGAGTTGATTTTAGTTTGTATACATAGACATTTGAGACTGGGGTGTACTCACAGATCTGATATGGAAATGGATAGTGGGTGATATGGTTTGCCAGTGTCCCCACCCAAATCTCATCTTGAATTGTAGCTCCCATAATCCCCACATGTTGTGGGAGGGACCCGCTGGGAGGTAATTGAATCATCAGGGCAGGTTTTACCCATGCTGTTCTCATGATAGTGAATAAGTCTCACAAGATCTGATGGTTTTATAAAGAGCAGTTCCCCTGCACACACTCTCTTGCCTGCCACCATGTAAGACGTGCCTTTGCTCCTCCTTCACCTTCTGCCATGACTGTGAGGCCTTCCCAGCCATGTGGAACTGTGAGTCCATTAAACCTCTTTTTTTTTTTTTTTCCAGAAATTGCCCAGTCTCAGGTATGTTTTTATAGCAGCGTGGGAACAGTAGAGGAGTGGAGAAAAGGCAGTCCAATAGGAAGTCACTGGATTTGATGGTTAATTTTTTGTGTCTACTTGCCTGGGTAAAGGAGTGCTTAGATGGCTGGTAAAACATTATTTCTGGGTGTGTTTGTGAGGTGGTTTTTGAATGACATTAGCAGTTAAATCAGTAGACTTAGTAAGGAAGCTGTACCACACTGTGGTGTGTGGGCAGCAGTCAATATGTTGAGGGTCTGCATAGAACAAAAGGGTCAGGAAGGGGTGCATTAACTATCTCTGAGCTGGCCCCCCCCAACTTCTCCTGCCTGTGAACATCAGCACTCCTGGTTCTTTGGCCTTCGGGCTCAGACTGAATGACACCACTGGCTGTACTGGTTCTTCAGCTTGCACATGGCAGATCATGAGACAACTCAGCCTCCATGATCACATAAGTCAATTCCTATAATAAGTAAATAAATAACTTGAAGATATATATATGTCCAGTAGTATACACACATATGTATACTATTGATTGTTTCTCTGTAGAGTCCTGAAAAATATAGGTGACATCTGTATTAGTTTTGTAGGACTTCCACAATGCATCACCAGAAACTGTGTGGCTAACAACAGCAGCAATTTACTCTTTGACAATTCTGAATGCCAGAATTCTGACATCAAGGTGTCAACAGAGTTGGTGCCTTTTGCAGGCTTTAAGGAAGAATCTGTTCCACATCTCTTTAGATTCTGCTGGCTGCTGGCCACTTACGTTCCTTGGCATGCGGCAGCATAACTCTAATCTCCATCTTTGTTTTCACATGATCTTCCTTCCATTTTCTGCATCTTACAGGGATATTCGTCACTGAATTTAGATTTTATTGCCCTAATACAAGGTAATCACTTATTGAGATCCTAAATTATATCTGCAAAGGCGCTTATTTCAAATAAGGTCAAATCCTGAGGTTCTGCATAGATATACCTTTTAGGGGCCACAATGCAATTCATTACCACATTCAATACCATATTTTTACACATAAAAATGTAAAAAATAAACAAGGTTTGAAAGTAAAATAAGTAGAAATACAATCAGGTAACACTTAGGTAGTCTGTCTGAATGTATCCAGGCACCATGAATCCAGATTCCCAGTTAGCATTTAGGGGCAGGATTGAATCTCTTATGAAGGATTTCAGAAGAGCATATCTGGGCCACAGTACTAGACTAGGAACTAGGACTTGAGTGCAAATAGTTTATTGAACAGGTGACACTACAAAACACCTAAAGGTGAGTGGTAAGGCAGGTATAGGAAGGAAGTCGATACAAGGTGACTTATAAGACAACTAACACTGTGTGTAATGGGAGCTAAACCCCATGTGTACAGGACATGCAGGGTTAGTCCTGCTGAGAGGTGAGGAAAATGGAGTATTTACATTCCACATTCCATTAGTCTTTGGATGAGAAAGCTGTATATTAATTTGGTAGCACTTTTGGCTTATCACTAAGGTTGGCAAAGTGGGCTCTGACAACTAAAGAAATCCCTTAGGCAAAGAAATGCAGATGCTGTTCCTTGGAAGTAGGGTCATTGTACACTGAAAAGGTCATGATGAAAGGGCATGAGCAGGGCACCAGCAGCATCTGCTATATGAATGCTTAACACATTTGCAATAATTATTAGCTAATATTTTTATCTGTTGTTAATAAAGTGCAAAGGATAAGGTTAGGCGGGAAATATTAGAAAGAAAATACGTTTGTAAATTGCATCAAACATATTAGAAACTCAGTAAATGTTTCTTCCTTCCATTCTTCCCTTTTCTAATTTACATTATACTTATTTGCTTACATGACAGTTTTTCCCAGTAGCTTAAGAACTCTTAGGGGATGAAATCCAGAAGCCTGAAGAACACTATTTCACAGTAGGTACTGAGAATACTTTAGCGCCTTTCTGCCCATCCTCTCTCTCCAGCTTAAAGCAAAATAATATGTGTAAAATGGGTGCCAAAGAAGGCCAGGGAATTAATACTATGGTGATGGAAATCCAATGGCTTTCTTGTTAAATGTCCATTATTCAAGCCTGTGGACATCTTCTTAGGAGGCTCTGAAAACAGTTTTATATCCATTTGAGACTCTCATGGATGAAGATTCCTAGGGTGAGGTCCAGCCAGCAACTGCCTCGTTAATGTATCCAACAGCACATGCAAATATCTGTAGCCTCAGTGTGTTGAACTCCAGAGGGAGTTTCTACTACTGGGATGAGCTGTTCTGAAGGCAACAATCTTTCCAGTGTCATTAGGGTAAATGAGGTGGTAATGGAACTGCAGATTGTAGCAACTTCAGTAATTTAGTTCACACTCTTCCATCAGGGTAGCTTTTACAAACAGCCAGCATCTTTAATTGAAATGTAAATGAATGATAAATTATGAAAAGTGTATTATGAAAAGTAAAACATGGCCCAAATAAAAGATCAGAAATGAAAGGTTTTATGAAGTTGAGAAAATGAGTCTGAAATGTTAATTGCTTGGCAGGGAATAGTTCTCACCACCATCGCGAGGGTGGGAGTGAAGTGAGGAAAGTCCTTTTCCCAAACAGTCTGTGGAATTTGCCAATGCCCTTTTGTTCTCTACGCTGAAACAAGTGGAGTGTGTGAACAGAGCCCTGACAACTTCCCCTCCTGGAGATCCAATCCGAGGAAAAGGAAAGGAAGTGGAATAAAAGAAAAGGATAGTGCTGGGAAAGCTGGGATGGGTAATGTTAAGGCTACTAGGACGTGGTGCCCCCTATCTTTTTTTTTTTTATAGATGGAGTCTCACTCTGTCTCTCTGTGACCTAGGCTGGAGTACAGTGGCACCATCTCGGCTCACTGCATCCTCTGACTCCAGGGTTCAACCACTTATTCTCCCTGCCTCAGCCTCCTTAGTAGCTGGAATTACAGGCACCCACCACCATGCCCAGCTAACTTTTGTATTTTTTAGTAGAGACAGGGTTTCACCATCTTGGCCAAGCTGGCCTTGAACTCTTGACCTCTCAGGTAATCTGCCCACCTCGGCCTCCCAAAGTGCTGGGATTACAGATGTGAGCTACTGCGCCCAGCCCCCTACCTTTTAAAAATCAGTACTGTGGATGACCAAAAATAGCCATCTATTTAAAAACTACATAGAACATTAGCCAGTGCACATGTGAAAATCTTGTTGACCCGTGTTATTCCCTTTATCATAGAAAATAGGCATTGCCTTCATCCAAACCTGAGTTAGAAAGAAGTTCATGATATTTAAAAGATAAAATATCATAGGTGCCTCCCAATTCCACCCCATTCCTTTACATGATGAGGGTGTCCACATAAGGAAAGGCAGCTGGGATCTATTAATATGTTAGATAGGGAGTCATTTCATTTTTCTCAGTATCCCATGTTTTTCAACTATGTTATTAGGGACAACACTGTGCTTTGAAAAGGGAGTGCATTAACTTCCTATGACTACTACAGCAGAACAAATTACTACAGACTTAGTGGCTGAACATGGCAAAAATGTATCACCTTAAAATTCTGGGTATCCAAAATCAGCCTGAGTGTGTATATTAAACCATTTTCACAGTGCTATAAAGAATACCTGAGACTGGGTAATTTGTAAAGAAAAGAGGTTTAATTGACTCACAGTCCTGAATGGTTGTGGAGGCCTCAGAAAATTTACAGTCATGGCAGAAGGCAAAGGGGAAGTGTTTTAGTCCACTTTCATGCTTCTATGAAGAAATATCCAAGACTGCATAATTTATAAAGAGAAGAGATTTAATTGACTCACAGTTCTGCATGGCTTGGGAGGCCTCAGGAAACTTATAATCATGGAAGAAGGCACCTCTTCACAGGGCGGCAGGAGAGAGAATGAATTCCCAGCAAAGGAGAAAGCCCCTTATATAACCATTACATCTCGTGAGAACTTACTCACTATCGTGAGAATAGCATGGGGAAAACCGCCCCATGATTCAATTACCTCCCACAGGGTCCCTCCCACCACACATGGGGATTATGGGAACTACAATTTTTTTTTTTTAAGAAGGAGTCTCACTCTGTTGCCCCGGTAGTAGTGCAGTGGCACTATCTCGGCTCACTGCAACCTCCGCCTCCCAGGTTCAAGCGATTCTTCTGCCCTAGCCTCCCGAGTAGCTGGGATTACAGTTATGCACCACCATGCCCAGCTAATTTTTGTATTTTTAGTAGAGATGGTGTTCCACCATGATTGCCAGGCTGTTCTCAAACTCCTGACCTCAAGTGATCCACCCACTTCAGCCTCCCAAAGTGCTGGGATTACAGGTGTGAGCCACCACACCCAGCGGGAACTATAATTCAAGATTAGATTTGGGTGGGGCCACAGCCAAACCATACCAGGAAGTAAGGAATGTCTTACAGGGTAGCAGGAGAGAGAGAAGGAGAAGGGGAAAGTGCCACTTTTAAACTGTCAGATCTCCTGAGAACTCATTATCAAGCGAACAGCATGGGAAAACTGCCCCCATGATCCAGTCACCTCCCACAAGATCCCTCTGTTGACACGTGGGGGTTACAGTTTGAGATGAGATTTGGGTGGGGACACAAAGCCAAACCCTATCAGTGTGCTAAAGTCAACGTGTTTACAGGGCTGGTTTGTTCTAGAGGCTCTTAGTGAAGAATCTGTTTCCTCGGCTTTTTCACCTTCTAGAGACTCCCTGTATTGTAGCTCCGTCCTTGAGTCACTCTGAATTACTTCCATTCTTATGCCTCTTACTCTTACGCTGACCCTCCTGCCTCTGTCTTCGAAGGACCCTTATGATTACACTGTGGTCACTAGGACAATCAGGATCATATCTGCTCTCAAGACCCTTAACTTAGTCACGTCTGCAAAGTCTTTTTTTTTTCTTTTTCTTTTTTAACCATATATGCTAACACATTCTTAGGTTCCAGAAATTGGGACATAGACATCATTGGGGGCCCTTATTCAGCCTGTCATAGAAATTTATTTAAATATTCATTTATCAGAGGGACTGACTTATAGGGAGATGCTGGAGTATTTGTGTTTATTTAAAACATTTGCCTGAGGCAGAGTAAAACAAAAGGGAAGGCAATTCTGCAAATAAATAAACACTCTGACTTTTTTATTTAGGGAAACTTCTGCTGACATAGTGGATGAGGAACAGATTGTAAAGTTTTTGCTTGTCTGAATAATTTAGCCTCCCAATTATCAATACCAAACATCTGCAAATTTATCAACACTTTATGTCAAAAAGTAGAAGGCTAAATCAGAATGGATCCTACCTTCAAAAAGTATGGTTTCAAGAGAAATCAGAGATTAAATAAATGCCTTCAGCATCGCGTGGCGAACACTAATTAGAGACAGATCTATGGAAAGGAGAGTAGAAACAAAAAGAAGGGCTTGGTTAACTGTATCTTCACATGGGAAGGGTTGGTGAAGAGGCAGAGTCATAGAGAAATGGATATTTCATCTTAGTGGAAATATAAGTTTACAAGCCAGCAATAAAGGGGAAGAGTGTGAAAAACTATACACTATCTAGTCCACAAACTTCTTTGTAACATTTTGAAGGACACACATTGCAATCTGTCACATCTGTGCATCCCACCTGAGTAAGAAACTGTTGATAGTCAGTGATAGTCATTAAACAAAGTGTCCAGTCGTGGTCTGGTCTGGATTCTTTGGTGAGTTTGATGTTGCTTTTTATTCTACATGGTCTGCACAGAGATACACACTCTTGCTTCACAGCCTTTTATTACTAAGTGCAGAAATAAACACTGAAATTATAATTGACATTATTTGAGGCTGGTCAATTGATTTCTGCTGAAGTTCCTGCCAGCAGACAGGATGCTCTGTGATAATAAAAATATAATTTTGGAGGCAGATGATTTTTGTCTGAGGGTGGATTTTGTTACTGAATGACCATATGATTTTGTATAAATTGCCTCACCTCTCTGCATTTATGATTTCCTAGTTGTGAAATGAAATTGTTTTAAAGAGAACGTAATTACTTCAATGGAAACACTGATTTTTCACAGACAGCAAACATCAAAGCACCAGCTAATATTGGTTAATTATTGTTGTTATAGTAAGTGTCTGCTTTGGAAACAAAGTAAAACAAAGACCGTGAACAACTCTAGAGACTGCAGATATTGCCATATTACTTCCAGAAATGAGGTACAATAATTTAAATAGTGAGCTTGGGGGTATCTTTTCCTGTGGAGAAACAAGTAGGGCTGATAGTCAGAGGCCAAAATTAAATGATGTTTCTAGATTCTGGTGTTTTTTAGGGATTTGGGAGTCCTGGCAAAAACAAACATTTTTGAGGTCATGAATTATGGCTATGGCTTGTGTGTGTGTGTGTGTGTGTGTGTGTGTGTGTTTGCATGAAAGTGGAGGGAGAAGAGATGGGGTGGGGAGTAAATATTTCTACAGAACATGGGCAGGTCTTAGGACCTCTGGGTCAGTGCTACTTTGGCAACTGTGCTCAACTGTGGTGTGCTGTATGACAGTTGGCCTATTGGTGTGGGCCATGGATGTAAAATGTCCTAAATAGAATGCTCTAAAAATGAGCAAAAATATGGTTGGATCAGAAACCAAATGGATGACCAAACCACAAACATGGAAGATCACACTGATATTTAGGATATAAGCAAAGACTTAGATAGACAGAAGATGAAATGTGACCCTTTTACAAGGACATCTGTTTCATCAGAATGGAGTCACAGCCACAGGAGAAGAGCAGATTAGAGAGGAGGTCACAGCTTCTCTCCACCTATGACTTGACTGCCATAGATCAGCTTATTCCAGTAGCCACCTGCAAACACCAGTCTTATGTGTATTTCCATGCAACAGCACAACAGCAGCATCTAGCAAGGCCACAATAAATAGCAGTCCCAGTTATTCCTCATACCTACTAAATTTCCAACAAGGACAATTCCAAATATGAGATGTTATTATTGTTGTTCTTCTTGTTGTTCTCAGGTAATCTGCAGAGTAGAGATCACTGGCATTCCTTCACCCCAGTGAGAAATCAACCCTCCTTCCTGACTCAGGTTATAATTTTGACCCTTCCCACCTTCTGTTTTCTTTAGATATTTCCAGACATATAATTAATTTCACAAGCTCTATTGCTAAGTGTTTACAATGTCAACCGTTGTTCCACAACCATGTTTACTGGGACATACTCTGTGCCAGGTACTGTATGCTATACTAGGGCTGTAGAAAGAATAAAACCGTATTTTTAATCATCCATTTCTGTAATAGCAATGAACAGTATTTCCAATAGGGAAGAAGAGAGTGATTCTCACACAGTAAGGAAGCTGACATGGTTACAGATTTTCTTTCATAGTAGTTCAATGCTTATTTCTCTCAGTGAATTCATACCTTTGCATATTTTTCCAAGGGTTAATCATGACATAGAGTTTCTTAAAGAAGCTAGAAGAAATTAGACTGCATCAGATTGACTTGGACACATTCTGTTTTCTCTACCATGGACCTGCTAAGTTTTCTAACCATGGACAGACAAAGCCTACCATCCATGTCAGGACAGAGTCACTTACTGGCCTCAGTAAATGCTGAAACGAAAACCTCCTTATCTAAAAGGGCTAGTTGCTGGTTGCAAGAGATAAACATGGAGCCAGAAAAAAAGAACTGATCTTATTTCTATTTCATTAACAGAGACCTAGAAAAGCCAGCTATTTTGTCTGCGTCACATACCATTTCTTGTCTGTTCAGGATAATAATGCAAGTCTTTCAGCTTCACCCATTCAGAAATGATGACCATAAGTAATAATTCTGCAGTGGAATTCTTACAAGCAACTCTTAGCATACACCATCACCAAAACTGGGTTAATTTTAGGTGTCAACTTGGCTGGCCATGGAGTGCCCAGATTAAGCATTACTTCTGAGTGTGCCTGTGAGGGTGTTTCAAGATTAGATGAACATTCAAATCAGTGAAATCAATCAAGTAGATTGACTTTTTCAGTGTGGCGGGCATCTAATTTGTTGAGGGTCTGAATGGAATGAAAGGCAGTGGAAGGGAAATTTCAACCCATTTTTGCTTCCTACCTGGCTGCTCGAGTTGAGACATCTCATGTTATCTTCTCCTGTCATCAGACTTGGATTTATACCTTTAGAGTCCCTGGTTTCCAGGGCTTTTGAAAAGATGTGGACTAAATGATACCGCCAACTTTCCTGGCTTTCCAGTTTACAGACAGTAGATTGTGGTACTTCTCAAGCCTCCATATAATCACATCAGCCAATCCACATAATCTGTCTATCTTTCTTTCTGTCCCTTACCATATCAATGGGTAGATAGATAGATACATAGATAGATGAATAGATGGATGGATAGATTATAGATAGATAGATAGATAGATAGATAGATAGATAGATAGATAGATAGACAGATAGATAGATAGATAGATAGATCTATCTATCTAGGCAGAGAATACTAACAAGATCTATAGATAGGTAGATAGATAGATCTATTAGATATCTATCTATTGATCTATTGATCTATCAATCTATCTTTCTTTCTATCTATTTCTCTGATGAACCCTGATGAATACAATGGGCAGTCAGGATTTTTTGTAAAGGAAAGATGAATCACTTGCTTAATTGAATTTTCCATTCAGTCAAAACCATCAGTTCATTAAAAGAGCCTAAACCACACAAACAAGAAAGAATAAGATACTCTCCTTGGATAATCATCAAAGGAACCACAAATGTTTTGCCTGATATAGTTTTGTTTTAAAATAGTTTTCCTTGCTTTGTTTGGCAGTGAGATTTCTGTTTTTTAAAAAAAAATCTTATGAAGCTTCTACATTTCTTCACCCTTACCTCAAGTTTTTGCATATTTCTTTTGCTTTTATTTTTCATTTTGGTGTATCAGAAATAGGAAGCAGTAATGACGTACTAGGTAAGTCTCAGGAAAAATAAACGAAGAGACAAATCAACAAAAAAACAAATAAGCCTACTCTTGCTCTTGGAAGAATTATTGTGATAATTAGTCATCATGCCTGTTCAAATGGCTTCCTTCCATCTGGACTGATATGGTTTGGCTCTGTGTCACCACACACATCTCATCTTGTGGCTTTCATAATTCCCATGTGTTGTGGAAGGGACCCGATGTGAGATAATTGAATCATGGGGGTGGGTCTTTCCTATGCTCTTCTGGTGATAGTGAATAAGTCTCATGAGATTTGATGATTTTAAAAATGGGAGTTTCCCTGCACAAGTTCTCTCTTTTTGCCTGCTGCTATCCATGTAAGACGTGACTTGTTCCTCCTTGCCTTCTGCCATGATTGTGAGGCCTCCGCAGCCACATGGAACTATAAGTTTATTCAATCTCTTTCTTTTGTAAATTACCCAGTCTCAGGTATGCTTTTATCAGCGGTGTGAAAATGGACTAATATAGTAAATTGTTATCAATAGAGTGGGGCGCTGTTGAAAAGATACCCAAAAATGTGGAAGCAACTTTGGAACTGGGTAACAGGCAGACATTGGAATGGTTTGGAGGGCTTAGAACAAGACAGGAAAATGTGGGAAAGTTTGGAACTTCCTAGAGATTTGTTGAATGACTTTGACCAAAATGCTGATAATGATATAAACAATGAAATCCCGGCTGAGGTAGTTTTGGATGGAAATGAGGAACTTGTTGGGAACAAAAGTAACTCTTGTTATGTTTGAGCAAAGAAACTGGCTGCATTTCTCCCCTGCCCTAGAGATTTATGGAACTTTAAACTTGAGAGAGATGATTTAGGGTATCTGGCAGAAGAAATTTCTAAGCAGCAAAGAATTCAAGATGTGATTTGGGTGGTGTTAAAGGCAATCCGGTTTATAAGTGAAGCACAGCATAAAAGTTCTGAAAATTTGCACCCTGACAATATGATAGAAAAGAAGATACCATTTTCTGAGGAGAAATTGAAGCAGGCTGTAGAAATTTGCATAAATAATGAGGAGCTAAATGTTAATCCCCAAGACAATGGGGAAAATGTCTTCAGGCATGTCAGAAGTCTTCACGGCAGCACCTCCCATCACAGGCTTGGAGGCCTAGGAGGAAAACATGCTTTCATGGGCCAGACCCAGGGTCCCTGTGCTGTGTGCAGCCTAGGGATTTGGTGCCCTGCATCCCAGCCACTCTAGCTGTGGTTGAAAGGGGACAAGGTACAGCTTTGGCTGTTGCTTCAGAGGGAGGAAGCCCACGAAGCCTGGGAAGCTTCCACAAGGTGTTGAGTCTGTGGGTGCACAGAAGTCAAGAACTGAGGTTTGGGATTCTCCGCCTAGATTTCAGAGAATGTATGGAAATGCCTGGATGTCCAGGCAGAAGTGTGCTGCAGGGGCGGGGTCCTCATGGAGAGCCTCTGTTAGGGCAGTGAAGAAAGGAGTGGGGTCAGAGCCCCCACACAGAGTCCCTACTGGGGCACTGGCTAGTGGAGCTGTGAGAAAAGGGCCACCATCCTCCAGACCCCAGAATGGTAGATCCACTGACAACTTGCACCATGTGCCTGGAAAAGCTGCAGACATGCAAACAGCCAGGAGGGGGCTATACTCTGCTAAACCACAGGGGTGAAGCTGCCCAAAATCATGGGAACCCACCTCTTGCATCAGTGTGACCTCTGTGTGAGACATGGAGTCAAAGGAGATCATTTTGGAGTTTTAAGATTCGACTTCCCCACTGGATTTTGGATTTGCATGGGGCCTCTAGCCCCTTTGTTTAGGCCAATTTTTCCCATTTGGAATAGCTGTATTTACCCAATGCCTGTACTCCCATGGTATTTAGGAAGTAACTCACTTGCTTTTGATTTTACAGGCTCATAGGCAGAGGGGACTTGTCTCTGATGAGAGTTTGGATTGTGGACTTTTGAGTTAATGCTGAAATGAGTTAAGACTTTGGGGGACTATTGGAAAGGCATGATTGGCTTTGAAATGTGAATACATGAGATTTGGGAGGGGCCAGGGGCAGAATGATATGGTTTGGCTGTGTCCCCCCCAAAATCTCATCTTTTAGCTCCCATAATTCCCATGTGTTGTGGAAGGGACCCAGTGGGAGATAATTGAATCATGGGGGTGGTTCTTTTTCATGTTGTTCTCCTGATAGTGAATAAGTCTTATGAGATCTGATGATTTTAAAAAGTGAGAGTTTCCCTGCACAAGTTGTCTCTCTTTGCCTCTTGCCATCCATGTAAGACAATACTTGCTCCTCCTTGCTTTTTGCCATGATTGTGAGGCACCTGCAGCCAGATGGAACTGTAAGTCTATTAAACCTCTTTCTTTTGTAAATTGCCCAGTCTCGGGTATGTTTTTATCAGCAGCGTGAAAATGGACTAATACATGGACCCAGCTCCTTAGCATGGTGAAAGAGAGATTAATAATCTGCTGCCAGTTGGATTTTATTTTTACTTTGTATATAGCTCTTCTTCACATAAAACCTGCCATCAAGACATGCTAATTCTTTTTTACTGCGTCTAGGTGGTCTACAAATATTTTGTCTGGGAAATCTCTGCTCATGTTTTTGGAATACTTTGTGAAAGTCTTGTTAGAGATTATTTTTAAAATATATACATTTTTTGTTTAAGAAGATATGAATCACATACCATAAATTTATTATTTTAGGGTGAAAAATCAGGTGGATTTTAGCATATTCTCAAACTTGTGCAACCATCACCACTATCTAACTTCAGAATATTTTTATCTTCACACACACACACACACACACACACACACACACGCACACGCACACACGCCCTTTACTCCTTAGCAGTCATTTTCAATTCCCTCCTCTGGAAATTAACAATCTTACTTCAGTCCCTATGAATTTTTCTATTCTGAACATTTTATAGAAATGGAATAAAACAAATATGACCTGTGTGTCTACCTTCTTTCACTTAGCATAATGTTTTCAAGGTTCATCTATATTGTGTCAGTACTTTATTCATATTTATGGGTAAATAATATTATATTGCTTAGATATACCATATTTTGCTTATCAGTTTATTAACTGATAGATACTTAGATTGTTTCCAGTTTCAGGCTTTTATGAATAATGGTGCTATGAATATTCTTGTATATGTTTTTATGTAGAAATATATTTTTAATTCTTCTGGGAAAATAGGAATAGACTTTCTCAGTCATATGATAACTCTATTTAACTTTTTGAGGAATAGTAGTCTCTTTCAATGGCCAGTCAGGTTCATCAAGGCTCATAATTAGGCTGAAAATGATTTTGTGGAGGCTTCAGTTTGAAGAACTAGAATCTAAACACAACTCATCGATATGGAGTTTGTTGGTGGTTCTCTTTCATGGCCTTATCCTTGTCCAGAAAGACCAAATTCTTTGGACATTTTTATAGCAATGAGGACAGCAAATCCGTGGAACAATTGCTGATGTCTTGCCACAGATGAAACTTAAAGCAATGTTCCTCAACCTTAGGTTATCAAGCCATGAATTCCTAAGTCCTATATAAATATTTGTAATTATTTTATTCTATTTTTATTGATAAGCTTGATATAAAGAATTTTTCTACCATTGAGATGACCACTTTTGATGGAAGGACTGCCGTATTATTTGAGAAACCATTCAGCTTATGAGAGTGATGCAACCAAGGAGAATTGTTTTAATTGCCATTGTCTAATGAGATTAAATATATATGTGACTTAAGGAGAATATGACACAATATATAAATACATGTTTTTAAAGTGGTGGGAAACTTGTTCACCCTGCAGAGTACAGGCAGGGCAGACTCACAAGAGCTTGTTTCTCAAAAATATATTCACATGACAAAGAAGAGTTTTTCTTCAACAAAACAGCATCACCTATCCCATTGCTTTGTGTTATTTCTTAGTGTTGTATCAGTTTATACTTTTGTTTATATCTAATTGATAAATCTGTTTTGGCTGCAGGAATGCAAAATAGCTCGAAGCATAAAGAATGTATTTAAATGTTTTGTTTGAAAATAATTAAAATACAAAAAGTCACAATATTTTCTACTTTAAAAGAAGCCCGTGATTTCTTAAGTTTGATCAACTATTATATATATTGTTACAGACATAGAATACTTGTTTGTGTTAAAAATGATAAATTACTTTGAGGAAAAAAGAGAGGTTGATATTGTCACTTTTGTATACATCAATTTTTAAGGGGACTCAATATTCACAGTATGAAAAGTGAAGATTCATCAGTTGTCAATACTGGGGATTTCCAATGTGTGTCCTAAAGGGAATGAGTAGGTTATATACATGACTGAAGTTAGATGGATTTACTTCTTTAGTGATTGAAGACATAACTGTGTAATTCAATGGTAAGTTCACTTGACATGAAGTATCAACAGTAGTGGTACCATGATGAGTGGAATGTGCTGTGGTGAGCGAGGGGTACATAGCTTATCTTAAGAAGGCAGCTGATGAATAAACAACCTCCCAACATGTTTAAATGGAAATGTTGGCTCATGTTCCCAGATTTCCTACAATATTTCAGTGGAAGCCAACAAATCCAGATTTTTTTTTCTGTAAGATATTTTGATTAAAAAAGTCAATCAAGAAAACATTTTTTTTGAGCTAAGAAAGACAAATTTATACAAATAATATCTTGGAGAGCCAGGTAAGCGAGACTTAATGAAATAAGTAAAGATGGGGTTTCACCATGTTGGTCAGGCTGGTCTCAAACTTCTGACCTCATGATCCGCCCACCTCGGTCTCCCAAAGTGCTGGAATTACAGGCGTGAGCCACCACGCCCGGCCTAAGTGTACTTATTTTAAAGTACACTTTAAATTCACACACACATACTCATTCCAGTTGCTCTTATGTGTGTGTGTGTCTGTACTTTTTGGAGCTGGAATGGGGGTTCTCCTCGTTTGCCATGCTTTCTCTTTCTCATGGTGTTGCAGTTCCACAGCTTGACCTGCTGCATTGCACAATTCTACCTTTTACATCAGAGGGTTTGTGTCTTTGGTGTACCTTGAGAGTTGCTGTTGTCAATATGCTATCCAGGAACAATTCAAACGAAGTTACTGTTTATAGGGTTGCTTTTAATTAGTCAATAAGACACACATAAAAGTGTCATTCAAGCTGTTGGGTGAAATGATTTCAGGTCAAGTTCACTGATGAGAATATCCTGTTTGGCTTGTTTTTCTTCACAGACTCCTGGGGTCCTTCCCCACAGTGAGTATCCAGCCTCTCCTTTCTGAGAGCTACAGGGCTTCACTGTCCATCAACACTCAATCCCAGGAGTTTCCTCTACTGTTAACCTGCACACATTTTTCTTCTTGTTTTTGAGAAGTGCCGAGACCACCTCGGTTGGGGAGACCCTAACCCAGCAGTGCTAGAGGAATTAAAGACAACACACACACACAGAAATATAGAGGTGTGAAGTGGGAAATCAGGGGTCTCACAGCCTTCGGAGCTGACAGCCCCGAACAGAGATTTACCCACGTATTTATTAACAGCAAACCAGTCATTAGCATTGTTTCTACAGATATTAAATTAACTAAAAGTATCCCTTATGGGAAACGAAGGGATGGGCTGAATTAAAGAAATAGGTTGAGCTAGTTAACTGCAGCAATAGCATGTCCTTAAGGCACAGATCACTCATGCTATTGTTTGTGGCTTAAGAATGCCTTCAAGCGGTTTTCCACCCTGGGCAGGCCAGGTGTTCCTTGCCCTCATTCCTGTAAACCCACAATCTTCCAGCATGGGCGTTATGGCCATCATGAACATGTCACAGTGCTGCAGAGATTCTGTTTATGGCCAGTTTTGGGGCCAGTTTATGGCCAGATTTTGGGGGCCTGCTCCCAACAGAGAAGTACTACATGTCTTTAACTAAAGAGAAAAACAATGACAGAATGTTGCATTGAAATGCAGGGAAGAGGATTATGAATTCTGTCTGTCATCTTGAATATAAGACTGCATTCCATTTTTATTGCTTCATGTTGAGACCTCTTGCCTCTACCAGATCTCTCCAACTTAGCGTTTTTTCTGGATTTCAAAGTTAAATGCAGCAATTTTCTTACTTCCTACCTTTGAGTCATGTGCAAATTACTTTATGTTTCAAAATCTACATATACACTTTTGGATACCAGGGACTAATAATACTGTGTATTGTTGTCAGAAGGTTTATAAACTATGTGAAAGGCCAGTTAATATTAAATGTTGATAAATGCTGTTTATAATCAGCATGTGATTATTCACTGTGTGCAAAAAAGAGTTAAATGAGACCCATTGGTTATGGTTATGTGCTTTGCAGTTAACACGCTATGGTTTAAATCCTAGCTCCACCACTACCTGTGATTTTAGAATACTGCTCAAGTGCTTTAACGCCCTAGTTTCTTCATGTTTAAAATGGAGACAAATGAAATTTTACATGTAAAGCCCATGACCTGTGGAGTAAGCCCTCAAAAACAAAAACAAGACTATCATTTTAGTTTTAATTTTTGCCTTTACTAATTATGACACCTCAACCAAACTACCTCTAAGATAGGGAAACACATCTATATCCCGCAGGTATATTGCAAAGATGGCATAGAATTCTGTCAATTTGGAGGAGCTTTGTTAGCTAGATAGTTCAATTCCTGTGTCAGGGAAGGTTTTATGGATTGACTGGTGTCCCTGAAAAAAATATATTTTGGTCCTAATCTCCAGTACCTCAGAATGTGACCTTATTTGAAGATAAAGTCTTTACAGAGGTGTCAAGTTAAAATAAGGTCATGAAGGCCTACCTTATTCCACTGCCTGTTCTCATAAAATGGGAGAATTGGAACACAGAGACAAACATTACAGAGGGAAGACCATATGCAGAGACAAGGCGAAGAGGACCACGTGGTGATGGAGTTAGGATGGAAGTGATGCAATTACAAGCCAAGGTGCTCTTGGAGCTCCTGCAAGCAAGAGAAGGGCCTGGAACATATTCCTCACTAGCACCTTCAGAGGAAGCCTGGCATTGCCAAGACCATGATTTCAGATGGCTATCCTCCAGAACTGTGAGATTAGATATTTACATTGTTCTCTGTCACCTGGTACTTTTTAATACCTGGTACTTTTTAAGTCCTAGGAACTTAATACAGATGGTTACGATCATAACTATCATTATTAAAAGTAGGTGGTTCTTGAATCTGTGACATGTTCCCACACAATACTCTCCCTGAATGCTTACTCAGGTCTCTCTTCCATAGGCCTAGAATGTTCTCCCACTCTCTACGTATCTTTAACCTACTTTTAGGCTTAGCACGATGTTACACCGTGGTTCTGGAGTGTTCTTTCTGGCTAATCTTCTCACAGATGTGATTAGATCCTTCCCCATACTCCTGATTCTTAGCTCTGAGCTCTCTGCCCTGTGAGTTTTGACACCTGTGTCTCTTCCACACACTGTAGTGTGAGATCACTGAGAGCAGAGCTGTCTCACTGATCTGTTTCATCTCATGGGGGAATAAAGAGAAAGCAGTGAGTAGACATTTTTGGGGGTTTAAATCCATGTTACCACTTTATATTCCCAGAGTATGCCAAATGAAAGCTTGCTATTCTTGGAATGGAAGCACATACTAATCAATCTATATGTCAAATGCCATAGCTCTCCTGAAGCTATGTATGTAGTTTCAGGGCACATGTGCTAATTAAATACATTCATATAATTTGTAAAGATCAAATCAGTGTGCTTGGGATATCTATTGTCTTAAATATCTATCTTTTTAATGCTAAAACCATACAAATTCTTCTCTGCCATTTTGAAATACAATAGATTATTGTAAATATAGTCACCCTACTTATCTAGCTAATACTAGGTCTTATTTCTTCTATCAGGCTGTATATTTATACCCATTAATCAAATTCTTTTAAATGCCCCCATACTTCCCAGCCTCTGGGCTTTGTGGTTGTTTTGTTTCATTGATTTATTTTTTAAAGGAAATAGCTATTTAAACTTGGGCTTGATATAGAGGGTAGTATCCAGAGAGTGCACACTGGTGGGTCACCTGTTGTTAAAATGCGGAAATATTTCTGAACAGCCTCCAGCCCCTCAACTGATTCCCCTGACTCCTCCCAGAATCCTTGTTCCTTCCCATGATCTCGCTACAAGTACTAAGTTGGGACCAGCTGCAGTTCTCCTCCTGATCTAAGGCCAGAGTCTCTGTGTGGCCTGGGCTCATACGCAACTGGTTGTGGACTATGTTGAATATAAGCCCTGTCTTTGTTTTTGTTTCTCTGCTATCCTCAAGATGTGTCAGTTCCCTTTTCTTTTTTAGAAATGGAAAAACAAGAGCTTTCTGTTACTTTCTGTGGTTGTTTCAAGCCAATGGATGGGTTGCCCAGTGGGTGGATGCCCCTTCCCGGCTAGGCTAGAGATTTATTACAGCCAAGCACTCCTTCCTCAGAGGGAGGGAGCATATTTGACAGAATGACCCATTTCAGGTCAAGATCACACCAACTCTCCAGACCCAGCAGGTCTCATTTGTGTCTGAGCAGGATGTCACTCCTGACAGACAGGCACATGCAGCTATTTGTATAGGAGTGGGCATTACTGGCCTTGCCCTTCTGTCTAGCATTCCCATCAGCCTGCTCTCCGCTGCTTTTTCTTTCTTTCTTTTTTTTTTTTTTTTTTGAGTTTATTTCCCAAAGCCTCACCTCTCAGACAGAGGCATTCCCAGATCCTAGAGCCCACATTCCAGTTCAGGGCAGATGCATTGGAAAAGTAAAAGCCAGCACCTAAGAGTTGAGATGAGGAGAGTGAGCCCTAATTAAGTTCATGGTTTTTTCCTCATTTCTCTAAACAGAAAAATCAATAAGGCTCTATGGAACCATTAATAGAGATTAAATGCCTAGAAACAAGCTTTACTTCATTTGGAGGCTGAGGCTGTTTTGGTATTAATTCTATACTCCTTCTGCAGCCCTCATCACTCCATTCCAAAGGCCTGGGCCATGCACTGTTGAAGCCCCTGTTCTTACTGGCATTATTGAGTACGGTAAGAATCAAGACGCACACAACCCCTTCCCTGAAATTCTGTCCTTCTTGTGTAATCCTCTTTGCTCTGTCCTCTCTGTGTTGTCTTTTCACGGGTTGTTTCCTCTGCATGAATCTAGATTTGCATTCAAACTAGTTCTTCTTTCTTACAAATTTAGCCTTTGCATTTGCAGTCTCCTCTGCCTATTCCTCCTTTTTTTTTCTTTTTTTCTTTTTTTTTTTCCGAGATAGAGTCTTGCTCTGTTGTCCAGGCTGGAGTGTAGTGGCGCAATCTCAGCTCACTGCAAGCTCTGCCTCCCGGGTTCACACCATTCTCCTGCCTCAGCCTCCAGAGTATCTGGGATTACAGGTGCCTGCCACCATGCCCAGCTAACTTGTTGTATTTTTAGTAGAGACGGGGTGTCACCATGTTAGCCAGGATGGTCTCGATCTCCTGACCTCGTGATCCACCCACCTCAGCCTCCCAAAGTGCAGGGATTACAGGCATGAGTTTTGTTGTTGTTGTTGTTGTTGTTACAGAATTACTTTGCTACTCAAAGTTTATCACTTTTGAAAAGTCTTTCTCTTCACCGCTCATCACACTGCATCTCCTTAAGTGGCAACACATTATTGTTCATCCTCCGTCTCCCCCATTTCATAAAGCAAAATGTTTGCACACTTCAGTGTTTCTCCAGTACCTGAAAGAGTGCCTGGGACCTAGTAATTGCTCAGAGGTATTTATTAAATAAGCGGTGTTGATTTCTTGGAAAGAGAAACTCTTCCAACAATAGCAAATGAATTAACATTTTATCACTCAGTGGGTTGTTCTGCACCTAAAAACTGTGTTATACCCTTTTTTTTAAGGCACAGAAAATGCCTAATTAATTTTGCTGTCATTTCTATTAAAGTCTGTGCTCCAGCCTCTCCTCTCTAGAAAGACCCCTCTAGAAAGACTTATACCATATCTTATATCTCTCATACATATATTTCTCATATTTCAAGGTTAAATTCCAATGTGACTTCTGAGAAATGAAAATGAAATCCTCAGCTCCCCCAACAACTGAATAGACTCCGTCTTGGCCAAAGGGACTGCAGGGTAACTTTGAAAACTTGTTTCTCTGCCTTGACTGAATGGGAGGTCAGATACACCCTCTTAAACTGCCATTAGGCTTTCTTCTCTAAGGGCTAAACAGAAATCAGCCCTTTCAAGAGACTCCATTGCTGATATCAACTATTCACATGACTGCCCCCTCTTTTGCAGCTTTAACAAAACAACTAACAGACGTTTCTTCCTGATAAGAAACCACCAACCGTGGAGTAGTTGTGGCCAGTCTATGGAGGATGTGCAGTAAGGGTTTTGGGGTCCTCTGCTTCGTATTTTGACATCAGAGGACCCAACACTGCATCCTTAGATCATGCTAATGCTGCCATTTTTTAACACAAGTCCCATGGAGTGACATGGAGCTCAATTGCCCGTGCATAATTGTCTCCTTTCATAAATATTTATGACTCCTCCTATAGTTCATTGAGTATGTATATTGGGCCATGCTACTCAGCATAAATTCCTGTCCTCTTTTCCCCTCCTTCAAAGTGTCTGTTTCTGGCTTCTGTCTGGAAGTGATGCTTCCCAGCCTATCAGATGGCCAATCTGCAGGCTGCAACCTTTTATGACAAATAAAGCTCTCCTTTCCAAATTTGTAAACCTCGTCATTCCTCAGTTGAAACCCCTTACATGAAGATGTCTCTTAACACACCTCTAGTGGGAAATTTTGGGGCTATACATTTAGCCCACACACCAGGAACATCTTTCTCTTTGGTAAATCTCCCTATTGCCCTAATTTATAGGACAGGTTTTAGCCATCATAGATAAAGAACCAGGTTTGGGTACCTTGCCAGAGCTGTATCCTTTGGATTCTTTTTCTGAAGAATTGATTTGTGGGGACCAGAGAAAGTCAAGTCAGTCTTGGAGTGGAGTTGGAACGAAAGCATATGAACACTAGAGGACTGAGGTGGCTGTAGTTTGCCACAAAGGGTGAGGATTAGAGATCGGCTGTTCTTCAGAGAGACATGAATAAAGCAGAGATGAAGAAAAGAGAAGGCTGATGGCTGTCCAGTTTCTAGAGAAGAAACCTCTCCTTAAGAGGAAACCCTTATCTTTAGCTAACTGGATGCCAAAACGAAAGGTTTCTTCTCTTATATTGACCCCAAAGCATGAAGGCACCACATATTAGATACCAAGTAAAACGGTGAGCAGTCTACCCTTGAGGATTAATAAAGTGTGATTTAGCCTCAAACTAGTTAGTAAAATTATAAATAATAGGTTGAGGCATTAGGGATGGGAAGAAAATTTTTAAGGAGTATTACTTTGCAAGCCATTTTCTCTCCCTCTCCTCCTCAACAGCCAGCGTGTTTGGTCATCCTTCTCATCTCAAGCCAACTGAGAGAGGTTTTAATAGATCACTGAAAAGCCTAAAATGTGTGCCCTATAGTCGAAGGGATGGGGTGAACCACTCTGTGACCCTTGCCTGGTAAATATAAAAGAAAAGAGCAGGCTGGCTGGCTATGTTGATGAAAGTGCACAGGACAGCTGCTGCTGTACTGGGATCCAATTTCACTTTAGGAATTTGCTCAGGCAAAGAAGCTTTAGGCCACTAAAGTAAGAGAGGCAACGTGGGGGTTTCTTACATGACCCTACCCAATAGGGTAGAGAAGAAAGGTCAGCAGAGGAGGAGCTGGAGTTTAACCCCAAGGTTTTTAGAGGTTGAGGAGGAGGTAATCAATCACTATCAAAATGAAATATATTTGTCCCAGGTCAAGAAACTTCAGTTAAGAGACCATCAGCTATGGTGGTAGAGAGAATAATTCCAAAAAGCCCACAATTGCACATAATGAGAGAAAGATTCAGTGTTAAATAGCCTGCCAGTCCTGGAGAAAGAAAGCCAGCATATGATGGCACAATTCGAGTAAGAAATAACCCGTTCTCTTTAGCCCTCTCCCCAAAGCCCCCCTTTGCCTTTGTACTAACTTAGAAAGAGGTTTAAAAATGACAGGAGGAAGTGAACGAACTGCTGAGCAGAAGAGAAAGATAAGTCCAGGTGGACCTGCAAACCCTAGAGACCTGGCAGCTTTCCTGGCACAGGTCCTCACCAAGGCAGAGATCAAGGTCCTGCTTGTTTAATTATCCAGCTACACTTATAAAATTCTTTTTTGCTTTAAAAACACGCAAAATGATTTCTGTTTCCTGCAACCAAATGGTTTTGACTAATGTATTTCCCATGCCCTCCTAAAGCACTGATGACTCTACCAAAAATGCTTGATTTAAAAAAAAATTATAATTTATAGGTCAGGACTTAGTCCTATAGGTGATGACTTAGCCTAGATGCTAGAACTCTTCAAAAATCTACTCACAGGATCAGTCTCAGAGCTTGTGGTAGGTAGGTCTGATGAACTAATCACATTATTTAGGAGACGGGGAGAGTTAGTGAAGAAGCCCAGGTGGTCACTGTACCATACATGTTCTTAGGCTATGTTCTTAGGCTACGTGTGTGGCAGAGATTAAGGGATACTGTTTACTATTCATCTATGCACAGTCACAGTGCTGATGGCATCTAACTCTTCTCCAATTCTTGCTACCTACCAGAAAAACAGTATGATGAACACTTTGCAAGATTTGTCTACACATAGCAACAGCATAAAAGGTGGGCCCTAGGCCGGGCATGGTGGCTCATGCCTGTAATCCCAGCATTTTGGGAGGCCGAGGTGGGCAGATCACGAGGTCAGGAGATCGAGACCATCCTGGCTAACATGGTGAAAACCCGTCTCTACTAAAAATACAACAAAAAAATTTAGCCGGGCGTGGTGGTGGGCGCCTGTATTCCCAGCTACTCTGGAGGCTGAGGCAGAAGAATGGCTGAACCCGCAAGGTGGAGCTTGCAGTGAGTGGAGATTGCGCCACTGCACTCCAGCCTGAGCGACAGAGCAAGACTCCGTCTCAAAAAAAAAAAAAAAAAAAAAAAAAAAGGGTAGGACCTAGTATTATTATTTGCTATTCAAATAAGGAAGCCTAAATAATTGGCTAATATATATTAAGAGTTCCTGGTACAGAGCATGTGCTATACAGTTTGTTTTTATTTCAGCTATTATTTTTAACTAGTTTAAGTTGGCACAGCTGACAAGCAGTGAAAATTCAAATCTAGTTATTTTGATTCTAAAACCCATTAAAAAAATCCTGATTCTTTACTGTCTACTTATATTATGTCAACAGATTTTCTAAACATCTCTGAAAAAAGCAGACATTTTATTTTTTATTTTTTTGTATTTTTAGTAGAGATGGGGTTTTGCCATGTTGGCAAGGCTTGTCTCGAATGCCTGGCCTCTAGTGATCCCCCCACCTCGACCTCTTAAAGTGCTAGAATTACAGGCATGGGCCACTGCACCCAACCCTCATAGACAAGGTTGTAAACTTCTGCTCAAAGTCACATTGTTAGGAAGAAGTTGATGACCCAAGTATTCCTCCTCAGATATGACTGACTCCAAAGTCTACCCTCTTCCCGCTCTTCAGAGGAAAGACAGCTACAACCAAGAGATGTAGGGTGCAAAAGAGAGGAGAGGAACTTGGAGACTAATTCTGACCACTTCTTGTTTGTTCTTTAGATGATACTAATAAATGGATCAAACTAAAGAGCAGAACTTTTGTCTTATAGCCAACCACCAATCAATCTCTTGATGAATTTTGCCTTCTTATGTGAATAATCATTTATCTTTGTCATTTTCTCTGGAGTAATTATTATGATTTCTCATCTCAAAAAAGCTATTAATGTCAGTCTGTAGCAAAAAAAATTAAAAACATTTCAAAAAATGTCACAACTCATTATAGTTCTAATTGTGCCTGTTCCCAAATTTAGTACGACATTGCGCATTACTGGTTAGAAACAAACCATAAATTATTGTATTTATGACATGCATTGCAGCACAGAATTGCATGCCAAATGCTTATGACAGGCATAAAAGAATTATTCAGAAATACTGCTCTGTTTGGTGCCAAATTTAGTGATAATTTATAGCTGTCTGAATTTCCACACCTGCTGCAAATTCCCTCAGGTCCTCAAGTTTTACTGATTCCCCACTGGTGAAATTTCAAGAGCATCATTTACCTGTGGGGAAGCTATGACTATTTCACTGTGTCCTTCATTACAAGAATCTAAAAATCTAGAAATTCAGTCCTTGCCAAGATTTGACAACGGCATGTGGAAACACATCTCATTGTCCTGTGTCCTGGAAGCCTGCTGAGCTCCCCACTATTATGGCCAGATTCCCCGTTTATTATGATAAGAAGAAGTTTAAAGAAAACATTAAGAATTTGTGCAATGAGCAAATGGGGACCCATCTATGCCTCGGTTGACTTATAACCCACTTTTTTGTAGCTATCTATTTAGTTAAAAAAAAAAAAAAGCTATTCTTCCATGAGCACAGTTATTTGGATCCTTTTTTTCCTCAGTGATAATGTGGCAATAATTAGGATGACAATAATGCATGTTTCTATAATTTACTGAACACCTACTTTGTTCCAAGCTGTGTTTTTTTTTCCTAGCATGTCTAATATCCTACTTAAAATTTTGCAGAGCTGATAAGATTGACTACATTTTAAAGAGATAAAGAGAGAAATGCTGAGGTTTACTAAGATTATGTAACTTTCTCAGGGTCCTATGGCTAATGAGGAAAAGCTAACACTAATTGAGTGCCTAAAATGTGTGAGGCCTGCTCTATGAATCCATTTTTCAAGGATCCTCTTCTAGCCCTCTGTGGTGGCTACTGGTTTTTGTCCATTTTATAAACAAGAAGCTAGAGCACAAGGAAGTAACAGGATTCATCACAAATCTCACAGCTGTGTGATTCCTCATCTTCGGGAGTGGTCATTTAAAGCCTAATATCAAGCCATAATATGTTTGTATGACTTGTACACTAGAAAGAACATGGAGAGTAGCAAGCACCCCTCTGGGCTGCCCAGGCTTCATGTCCACTATGTTCCATGCCAGCAGTGTTCCATTGAGGAGCTGCCTCTGTTGTCTTGACATGCAGTATTGGTAGGACACTCAGTCAAGCTGCCCCATCTTACCATGACCAGGGGGTGGGATTATGAACCAAGCTGGGACAGCTGCTCTGTGAATCCCTAAAACAATGGGTGCATAGAGCAGGCCTCATACACTATAGGCAATCAGTGTTAGCTTTTCTTCATTAACCATGGGACTCTGGGAAAGTTTCATAATCTTAATCTCAGTTTTTAAAAATGTGGTGACATAAAAAGAAACTGATTTAGTCTCTGCTATGCCAAGCCCAAGAACTGACCGGGCATCAGCCCTTTATTTTATTCATTTATTTACCAATATGTCCATAACCCTTGCCAATTCTGTTTTAAAAGCTTTGTATATACTAATTCATTTCCTTCTTACGTCATGTGTTCCTTTGTGAGACCTGCCTTCAAGTTTTGAACTAACCCTTCTCCCCTCAATAATCTCCATGTATAGTTTTTCCTTTATATTTGTCAGAGCTGGTCTCTATGGTTGGCAACTAAAGAATCCTGTTTAGGCTGGGTGTGGTGGCTCATGCCCGTAATCCCAGCACTTTGGGAGGCCAAGGCAGGTGGATCACGAGGTCAGGAGTTCAAGACCAGCCTGGCCAATATGGTGAAACCCTGTCTCTACTAAATATACAAAAATTAGCTGGGTGTGGTGGCAGACACCTGTAGTCCCAGCTGCTCAGGAGGCTGAGGCAGGAGAATCACTTGATCCTGGGAGGCAGAGGTTGCAGTGAGCCGAGATTGTGCCACTGCACTCCAGCCTGGGTGACAGAGCAAGACTCCATCACAACAAACAAACAAACAAAACAGAATCCTGTTTAAAAGCTAAGTGAACTGGCACATAGAAATTGATTAATAAATGTTACTCTCCCTTTCCTTACTTCTGCAATTTAAACAACCATGAAACATAGATACTAGGAGTAGAAAATAAGTGAGGTACCAATCCAGGAGAACTGCAGATTTGAGGAGCTAGCCAAGAGTTTAAAGACCTGAACAAACCCACATTTTGTATTGGAAACCCAGGTAAGGAAATTGAGCTCACCTGGCACTATCCTGTCCTAGTGGGTACAGTGGGTCTGAATGGGGTGTGCAGTGCAGAAGAAAATCATTCGTGCTTTGTTAACTCTCTTAAGTTTTAACCAGTTTGGTTAATTCTGTTCAAATAAAGTTGGGAGATGGAACTCAACTTATTGAAATAAATTAATAAAATGAAATATTCATTTAAAGGTGCATGTTGCCGGGTGTGGTGGCTCACGCCTGTAATCCCAGCACTTTGGTAGGCCGAGGCGGGCGGATCACCTGAGGTCAGGAGTTCGAGACCAGCCTGGCCAATGTGATAAAACCCTGTCTCTATTAAAAATACAAAAAAATCAGCCGGGCATGGTGGCCCATGCTTGTAATCCCAGCTACCCGGGAGGCTGAGGCAGGAGACTCGCTTGAACCCAGGAGGCAGAGGTTGCAGTGAGCCAAGATCGAGCCATTGCACTCCAGCCTGGGCAACAAAAGCAAAACTCTGTCTCAAATAAATAAATAAATAAATAAATAAATAAATAAATAAATAAATAAAAATAAAGGTGCATGTTATAGTGGAAAGAGAATTGAACTAAACCTGGGTCCTGGTTCTCTGAGTTGATTTTAAGCAACTGACTTCATCTTCCTGCATTCTAATTCCTTCATCTGCAAAATGAAAGTATTCCACACTTTCATCTCTGAGATCTCAATTTGTGGTCACTAATATTATAATTTCATGACTTTCATGTCATAAAATAGCAGGTACATTTGAGAAGTAGGGTTCAATGTGATTTACTGTGGATCTGGCCATTTATATAGCATTTTATGTTTCATAAATCCCTCCTACATAAACCTCATTATCAGATCTTTGTCATGCTTGTGAGTATCATCCTTTGTGTTGTAAAGGGACATAAAATGATTTTAATGAGACCCACCGTGTGCTGAGCTCCATGCTATTCAATCAAGGAGGGTTTGCATCATACCTACTTAGATTCCCGTCTTAGCCCTGCCAGTTAACAGCTCTGCCATTACTTTCCCTTTGAGAGATGCAATAAACTGGGGATAATCATATATACGTCAAGAGCTGGTGAGCAGATACGTAAGATGAATGAGTCCTTGTAGCACAGAACCTGGCTCACTTATTCACTCTATCAATAAATATTTATTATCTTAGTTTGTAAGCACTTGAACAAGGTGATTGTAGGCTATGAAATAATAGACTTCTGTAAGCTTTCAGGGTTTGTTTGTTTATTTCTTTGTAAATACAAGTCATCTAAGAAGTAAGAGATAAAGTGGTCTGTGGAACAGAAGTGTGGAAGGGTGTTTTGGAGTGGGCACAGTGTGTGGGTCTTTGTGTTTTGCATTGATGCCAACCAAAGAGCATGTGCCACAGATGAGGAACTGAAACACCTGTAGGACAGGTGCACATCCCACTGGATGTTGACCCCCTTTGTCTTTGGCAACCCCTGTTATGTGGGGGCCTGTGAACAGAGTAGCCATGGTATCAGGATTAGATACTATGCATGGGCTTAGAAGCATGGGTTTCCTCTTGCTATGGCTGATCTAGCTACACCTGCTGCTAAATTCTTTATCTGTCAGCATGAGACAAAATTGCTGATCTCAATATATGGTACAGTTATGAGGGGATGCGAATGAGCTACTTGTTAGCAAGCTGATTATATCGGCCTTATAGATAATTGGGAAGAGTTTTACACTGACTAAGATAGCCTTTGGAGGGTTTGAGCAGAGAAGTGTAATAATCTGACTTGTTTTGCAAAGATGAATCTTGTGGATTTGTTGAGTATAGATTATAGAGAATAAGTTTGAATAAAGGAAAATGTCAAAGAGGCTATTGAAATGATTTTGACAAAAATTTGGACTGGGATATTAGTAGTGGAAATGATAAGAAATGTTCATACACTAGATGTATTTTGAAGATAGAGAGGATTTGTTGATGGATTACATCAGGGGTTTGAGAGTAAGAGATAAATTCATAATTGTCTGTTTTTTTGGTTTAATCTCATAGAATAATGGAATTTCCATCAAATGAGGTAGGAATCTAAAGAAGAGGTGTCTTTGGGGGATAATAAAAGTGTTCAGTTTTGAGCATATTTTAAGTATATGATGTCTATTAGACATGATTGGATATGTTGAGTAGCCAGTTGGAAATATAGTCTGGAATCCAGAGCAAGATCTGAGGATATAATTTTAAATGACATAAGCACATACGGAGTATTCAGATCCATGATGTTTGATGATATGACTAAAAGTAAAAATATACTTTTTAAATACAAACAAACAAGATGAAGTGCTGAGACTTCTGGTCTCCAATACTCTCAACTTATGAAATAAATGGAAGCTAAGAATGCAAAAGTAGAAAGAGTGGCCAGAGAGATTGAAGGTAAGTCATGTGAGAATGATATTGGGGGAAGCTAATTAAAGTGCTTTAAAGGGTAACAGTCAACCCTTTCAGAAGTTGCAGATAGGTCAAATAACATGAGGACTGAACCATTCACTGAGTTTAACAAAGTGAAAATTACTGATGATGTTGCCAAGAACAGTTTGGTAGAGAGGGAAGAAGAACCTGATCAGAGTAGATTTAAGAAAGAATGAAAAGAGATAGTTTGATATAAAGAGAAGAAGATAGGGTGCTGGTTGAAGATTAAGATAGAGTTGAAAGTTTTTACTTTAAGATAGAAGAAATTATTGTATGCTTTTAGGTGATGGAAATATTGCATTAGATGGGAAAATATTGATGAGAACTACAATTGCTGAGCACTTTGAGTAACAGGGGGAGCACTTTTCTGTTTTTTAATGTATAAAATAGTAGAGCAGTGCGTCTATGGCATATCATATATTCCAAAGTTGGCCACAATTATATCTCCTATTCCCCAAGCTTTTCTGCAATGTAATTGTGTAATAACCTAGCAAGAGATGAAGCCCATCATTGTGGATTTAGCATTTGCTTTGACCAACAACATGCAGCAGAAGTTACACTGTGTACATTGTAGGCATAGCACTTAATTAGACTGGCAATGACCATTGACTGCCTATTAGAAAATTTGTTCTTGGGAAGTTCCAGCTCAGAACCAAGACCCCATGTTTTGAGAAGCTCAAGGTCTAGACACACCATACAATAGCCCCAGCTTATCTGCAAGCCAACAGCTATCATCAACTCCCAGCGTGTAATAAATCAAGTTTAAGTTCAGCCACCTGAGCCTCCAGCCACCATCTGAGTGAAACAGCATGACAGGCCTCAAGTGAACAAAATTCACCGGAGCCTAGACAACCTTCATACTTATGAGAAAAGAAAAATAAATTATGATTTTAAGTCACAGGTTTTGGAGTGTTTTGTTACACCATAAGTAATCAGAACAGAAACTGGTACCAGAAATGAAGTGAAATCCTGCTTAAAAGAGTTGGCACTGGATTTAGGACTGGGATGAAGGTTCTAAATAAACACCTGGGGAGATCTGGAAAAACAGCGATAAAACTATTATAGGAACCTTGAGAAACACAATATATGCTAACAAAAAGTTGAAAGAAAATATTGCTAATAGTAACATGAAACGTACTGTATACAAATAATAAACTGATGTGTTTAGTTAAAAACTTTAGAAGGCAAAATGGTGGAAATGCCAAATTATTTCTTTGAGCCACATATAAGGTACAGATAGAGAAAGTGAAGCTGAAAAAGTAACTGTTCAATTTTCAAGCAGGACTTAGAGGAGTATAAAAAATCCAGGACGTATGGGGTTCAAAGCTAAAACTGATTCTCATAACTAGTCTTTCCAGACAGCAAAACACCACAAAGAAAGACATGGCCACAGGGTAGAGAACAAGAGTTGTAAAACTGTTGTTAAGATTTCAGATTTAAGAAGGATATTACTCATAGTCCGCTTCAACCATAAAACAGAGGCTTCTAAGAAAGTTAAGGGTATATTTCCTTAGAACCCTCATTCTAACACAAAGCCAGAGAAAAGACTATCTCAAAAAGAGTTCTTTGTGTGTCTTCTTTCTAACAGAACCAACTTCAATAAGATTTATTACAAACACATGATGTTTATAAGATATCTGTTTATTATTTTTACTGTTCCATCACAAACACTGTCTCCTTAGACAAACATTGACAGAGATAGTCCAAAATGGAAAGAAGTTTCTGGACCTCATGCATCATATGGACAGAAGAGCAGAATAAAGAAAACACTCAACTGCCTGTGCAGGCAGTTTCTTGTGGAAAATGAATGGATGACTCAGAGGGTGGAGCCAAGAGCCACTGTGAATAACATGGGAAGCAGGACTGGTCTCTATTCCTAAGACTGGCAACAACTTTCCAACCAAATTTCAGAATTGCTATGGACCAGTAATTACAATGCACCTTCTGATTTTTATCCTTTTAGTAGAAATGTCTATTGAAGGCATTCTCTCCCCTATTGTAGGTTTGATGTGTGTAGAGTGAATGACTTATATCTTTAGTTCATAGTTCCTCAAATTGTTAGAAATTCTACTTGGAATCCTCCTCACCCACCCAACCAGGAGGATCACCCACATGTGGATCTGGTCGGGCTAGTGAGACCCTATGGTTTGAACTGATATTGTAATAGGATGAGTTGAGACTGTGGAGAAACTTTAGGGTATTTTTCCATAGAACCCTCATTCTAAGGCCAAGCCAGGGAGAGGACTATCTCAAAAAGAGTTCTTTCTGTGTCTTCTTTCTAAGAGAATCAACTTCAATAAAATTTACTACAAACAGATAATGTTTATAAAATATGCATTTATTATTTTTACTATTTCATCATAAACACTTCTTGGGGGAGTAGTAAGCCCAAGTGTGGGTTCCCCATAAGTGCATGTGGGATACATGTGAACTGTAGATTATATTTTCTAAATATAACCCCAGAAATATCTCCCATTCCACATAATCCTCTGCTGTATGACCTTACCAGTCTTCTATCAAGAAGTGAAATTCATTCTCCACTCCATTGAATCTGCGCTAGCTCTGTAACTGTTTTGGCTGATATAATTCAGTGGAAATCATGTCTCACCAGTTCTAGCCATGTCCGTTAATTGGCCCAGGACCTTCACCTTTCTTTCTCATGGAATGTTCACCCTTGAGACACCTTCTTTCTAAACCCAGGACCTTCACCTTTCTTCCTCATGGAATGTTCACTCTTGAGACACCCTCTTTCTAAACGCAGACACCATGCTGCAAGAAGCCCAAGCCACAAGGAAAGGCCATGCACAGGGTCTCTGTTTGATGGCTCCATCTGAGATCCACAGTAACCAACATCAAACGCCAGTCATGTGAATGAGCTATCTTGGATACCAGCCCATTTTAAGCCTTCAGAGGGCTCCTTATGCAACCCCTGACTTGCTGCAACCACTTGAAAGAATCCAAGTGAAGGCTGTCCACCTGAGCCCAGTGAGCTTATGAAATCATGAGGAAAATAATTGTTGTTAAAGCCAGTATGCTTGGGAACAATCAGTCACAAAGCAATAGATAACCAAACACTCTTTTCCTTTGCATCACAGTGATGTTTACTGAGTTAATGGATGCAAAATGCCTTGCTCAATACTGTACTTGATGCAGAGAAAACAATTAATAAATGTCCTTTCTTTTCTATTCAGTTCTAAGTTGAAATACAACAGTGTGGCATTGGAAGAACACGAAATTATTCAAATTTCACTTTTAGTACCTACTTTCTGCTTGTGGTCAAGTGACAATTCTGCCATTTGAGAAATATAAACATTGGAATAGAGTTCTCTGACTTCTTTTCAACATGTAATGACACATGATTCTGATTCAGCTGTGTAGTCAATATCACCTTTGATAGGTTACTTAATAAAGTTTTCAAATATCATGCTCTCTGAGGCACATTTAGGATTATGGAAAATGTCATATTCAAGCACAAATAAACACTGAAACAAAAAAATTACTTTGTAAAACAAAAGAAATTCATAGTTGTGTGATATATTGAAGATTGCAGTGTTTTTTGTTATAAATAGGATTTATTTATGGTAAGAAAAGTTTCGCTTAATCCTGTATGACAATTCAGCACAACTTAGAAATGGGACCTTCTGTCTCTATGTGGACCATTCCATCTGCCCATCAGCGTAGCAGCTCTACATTTTCAAGTGCTTATCACCCTAAGATCAGAACACTCAATTCCTAAGTCTACTATGCATAAAATTCTCAGCATTGCAAAATTCAAGTTCTGAAAAACAATAGAACAAAGGATATAGGAATCCTTTCATTTGGTAGTTCTTCCTTGATTAATCTCAGACAAAGCGACTCTTATTACATGTACATGTACTTGCTAAAGGACCTGCATTAGCTTATTTGGATCAAGTTCTATGTGTGAGGGGTTGCTGTGCTGGACCTCCATTGCCTTCAGTGGGGATAGCACCATGTTCCAGAGACTGATGAAGAGAGCCAGAGCCAGTGAATGAGACATAGGGTTTATTGAGATGACTTTCATACTTCCCATAAGAACCACCACCTAGCAATCGTCATTTAACCCAGTACAAAAGGCCTTGATCTCCTGTATGGCCCAGGTTTCATGGGATGGGCCAGGGGCTCAGATGTGCCTTGTAGACACTGAATGAATCTCCGAGTTGGCCACTCCAGATTCCTTAGCTCAGAACTCTGAGCACACATTCTTTTTAGGCCATAGGGTCATTCTCACGGCCATGCTCTTCAGTTAAGCTATTAATGTCAGGTGCATCTGCCATACAAAGGCTTTCCAACACTCCCCCAAGCTAAATTAGTGTCTCCTCACTTTACAAGAAATGGTGTCTGAAGTCCCTACGTTACTTTAACCTGTGGGTGAAAAGACAGAAGGTTTCTGTTTACTGTCGACAAGCCCAAGTGCAGATTGCACAGATGTAGGACTCGGTGTTTGGACGACCTGAGCCACAGGGGGGCAGCAGCGCGCCGTGTTCCTGAGCCCAGCAGCCTGGCAGGGCCGATCCTAGAATCTTCATAGTCATGCTGAGGGCCAGTCACTGAATCTTCATCCCCACGCTTCTGAGGTCCTCCGGGCTTCTGGACAGCATCAGGCTGAAGGAATTACTTGTTTGATCCCGTCTGCAAATCCAGGATTCCTTGTTTCTATCTCCTTTCAGTCCATTCGCCAAGGGCCTTATCCAGTTTTATTTGTTCATCGGCTCATTCATTCATTCATCATGTACTTTCTTGTAGGTTCTGGCACTGTTCTGGGCATTGGGTCTACAAAACACATTTGACTGGATCTTTTCCCTTGAGTCCCTGTGAGTCTAGTGGCAGAGGAAGAGTGACTTAGCGGAAAAGACACATGCAGAGGCCCAAGACCCAGCTGTGTCCAACCTTGACTCTCACCACTCACTCAGCAGCATGACTTTTAAATGCTTGAAACTCCTGAACAGCCCTGGCTCCTCACACTTCCTGCCATCCCACCTGCGTTCACTCTGATCAAAGGCAATAACAACGGCTGCTATAAGGTTTCTGAAGGCTTTATGCCGTAGGAGTGTTGGAGCCCTTACCACGCTCTTCAACTCAAGGTCGGAGCTCAATGTCTGCCTTTAATCTGCAGCCATTTATTGTATGTTGGACACAGGCTGAGATAATACAGCAGAGACCAAGCCAGCCAGAGGCCCTTCCCAGAGAGTAATCATGTTCTAGGTGAAGGGAGGACAATAAGTGAGTGCAAGTAAGTGAGTAAATTGTTGGACAGTGCTATGTGCTATGGACAGACAGTAAAGCCAAGCCAGGCAGAAGACAAGGAAAATCACTATTGTTATTATCACTGTAATTAAAATTATAGAAGGTTATTCACATAATCAATTCTATTCAACAGAATGGGTATAGCAATACATGTGGACTTCCCTGTTACCCTAAAATCACAAAGTAGATGTAGAATTGTTCCCAAACAGGACAGTATGCAGGTAGATGGGTGATGAAGACAGAGACTGAGCTCAACCTTGAAACAAGGGAGTAGGAATTTGCTATGTAGAAAATGAAGTCGGGTTGGAGGTGTGGGATCTGAGGGGGGAGCATCTCAAGGAGGTGGCAGGGAGCTGCGTGGAAGCTGCGTGTGTCTGTGGGGCTGTGAGCAGAGGCTGCGATCTGGTGAGGAGTGGCTGGAACCCTGCCCTGGGAGAACCAGCAGTTGTTCTCACATTCACTGGACTGACATGTCCTCAGGCCCCACGCTGGGTGCACTATGCACATTAGCTCATTAAAGGTGCTTCCTGACTTTACCAAGTGGGTACTGTTATCTTCATTTTCAGGCAAGTTTGATCTCTCATCTAAACATACTAAACATAAAAGTTAGCATCGATACAAAATGCCTCCTTAATAGGAAAACATATTTTTGTGCTTCGGTGTGTTTTCAGGTTCACCCAGTCTGTCCAGGTAATGGCCCTCCAAGTGGCCAGACTGATATTCCCAGGCGTTTTGTTAAGGGCTCCTTGCTGTCCCACAATGTCTGCCTTAGATAAGGCCAGGGCACATTTTTAATAGTACCCCTAGGCCTCTTTGGTGCCACTTCAGACTTGCATGTGATGTCCCCTGACTCACTTCCACCCTGCACCTGCTCTTCAAAGCAGCCTCTGATGCACTGACTGCAAAGAGAATTTTAAGCGGGGAGCACAGTTGGTCTGCTGTGCTGGGCACAGGGAGGACACGTTCATGGGAGAAACAAGAAGAAAGGTGAATGGAGAAGGGCACCCTGCAGCTGGATGGAAAACAGGATATGGCATGAGAGAAATTGCATTGGTCTATTGATTTCTTGATTCATGTATTTTCTTACACATTTGTGTGTTCATTTATCCAGTGTTCTTTGCTGCAGCCCCCATGGACACTGAGACAAAGGGATACAGTGTCTTTAAGAGGTCAAAGTTTACCAGAAAAACAGATGAGTAAATAGAAAATTATAAAGTCCGCTTGATAACATTTCTGCAAAATTTAACATTTATGTAAAATTTAATTATGTAAGCTTGGGAAACTTATTTAGCATCTTCATGTGTCAGTTTGCTTAACTGAAGAATTAGAAAAATAATAGTGGCCATCTGTATTAGTCTGTTATCATGCTGCTGATAAAGACATACTCAAGACTGGGAAGAAAAAGAGTTTGAATTAGACTTACAGTTCCACATGGCTGAGGACCCCTCAGAATTGTGGTAGGAGGTGAAAGGCACTTCTTACATGGTGTCGGGAAGAGAAAAATGAGGAAGAAGCAAAAGCTGAACCCCCTGATAAACCCATTAGATCTCCTGAAACTTATTCACTATCATAAGAATAGCATGGGAAAGGCTGGCCCCCATGATTCAATTACCTCCCTCTGGGTTCCTCCCACAATAAGGGGGAATTCTGGGAGATACAATTCAAGTTGAGTTTTGGGTGGGGACACAGCCAAACCATATCACTATCTCAAAGGTTTGTTTTGAATATTAAACAAGATAATATTAATGAAGCATTGATCTGACTTTGATATAGGAAATGCTCAAGGAATATTAGCTACAATAATTGTGTTAACATTGTTTTATTGTTTTTTGACATACACATATGGCAGAATTATAGAAAAAATAAAACATAGCAATTTTGTAGCGACTATTTCCTCTGAGGTTAAAGGAAGGGAAATGGTGTGAGGAAGGGTACGAAGAAAAGGACAGCTGTAGTATTTATTTTTTTTAATGAAAATCTCTGAAGCAAATGAGATAGCATCTTAATATTCATTCATCTGACATGAGGAGTGCAAGGGTATTAATTGTAGTAGTAGATATTTACTCTCTTGTGTGTTTAACTGTTTTCCAAAATTAGTTTTTAGAAAAGAACTCACAAAACAATGAAAATAGAATGATGTAAGTGAAGTGATACATAACAATATCAGCTTGGATTAAAGCAGGGTTTGAAGATGTGGAGCTGGGATCAGGCAGAGAAATGGCATAGAAGTCCTCCTAGATATGTTCAGAAATACAAAATATTGGATCTGGAAGAGGAATGGAAAATAAATCACAGTTTTAACACCTAGTCCGTACAAAGTACTACACTAGATATTTTTTGTTTGAACTTACTTTAATGAGAAATATAGCAAATGTGCAGAAATGTGCATAGCATAAATGTATGCATCACCAATTCTGGTTGTGTAAACTTCATAGCTAACCAGTGGTTATCAACTAGTGGGGGAATTTGCACCCTAAGTGACATTTGGCAGTCTAGATACATTTTTGTTTTCACAACTGCATGAGAGAGTATTTCTGGTACCCAGTTAGAGGAGGCCATGAATGCTGGTCAACATCCTAGCTGCAGAAGACAGATCTCACAACCAAGAATTATCCAGGCCAAAGAGTCAACAGTGCTGAATGTGAGAAACCCTGATGTAAGCATCACCCCATCAAGAAGTGGGATCTTCTGAACTTTGTAACAGCCCACATTCCTCTTTCCAATCAAAACCTTTTCTTACTACCCTCCTCAACCCTGTCCTAACCTAACTTTTATGATAATCACATTTTTTTTTTTTTTGAGACTGAGTCTCGTTCTGTCACCAGACTGGAGTGTAGTGGCACAATCTTGTCTCACTGCAATTTCCGCCTCCTAGGTTCAAGCGATTCCTCTGCCTCAGCCTCCCAGGTAGCTGGGATTACAGTACAGGCATGCAGCACCACACCCAGCTCATTTTTGTATTTTTAATAGAGACGAGGTTTCCATGTTGGCCAGAATGGTCTTGATCTCTTGACGTTGTGATCTTCCCACCTCGGCCTCCCAAAGTGCTGGGATTACAGGCGTGAGCCACCACGCCCGGCTGATTAATCACATTCTTACTTTAATATTTTTCAGCTTGAGTATGTATCCCTAGATGCCTGAATTTAACCCAGGCTCTTCCATTAACATGCTGTATCATCTTGGAAAAATTCCTTCAGCTCTCTGTGCCTCATTGGCTTCATCTGTATAGTGGGGTGCTAGCAGTGCTCACTTCACAGCATGCCAGATCTCATAACTTGGTATGTGTAAAAAGCAGCCAGAACAGAGCCAGGCACATAGGAGGTGCCCCCTGTGCATTCAACGTGAGGGTCATGTCAGGGCTATTTCATCAACAACAGAGGACTTTGAATTCTCTCTGGGCAGCTGGTCAAGGTGTACAATTTCAGTACTGAAAGAATTGACTTTCTACACTTTCAGCAATCTGAGTTGGCAACTTCATGTGGCATTAGGAGACCCTGTCTCCATAGTTGTCACTGTTCAGTGCTGGCTATGGCTTTTATTCTCAGACCTGGCACCTCTTTCCTGCTTGTACCCCAGTGGGTAGCTTGGCCTCTCTGATCAGCATTGTTTCTCTCTCCTATGGGATGACAAATGGGGGTGTTTTGATTCATAAGGATTCGGGGCAGGAAGAGAGTAGATAACAAGTTGGGTTCAACTGAAAAAGACTCCTCATTGTGCAAATGGTATTGACCCCTTGACACTTTCTCTATTGCATTATCCAATTTCCTCTTGGTCTGCAGCAGCATGAATTTTTCTTATTTAACTCTCTCTCAGAGGCTGCAAAGACACAGGAGCATAGTAGGTCCTTGACACTAGAATTCCTTTTCCCTTTTCTGGTGTTTCTACTCCTCCCTTTTTCTGCCACTGGCAAGATTGCAAGGGATTTCTCTCAACCCTTCTAGGCCATCAACTTCACACAAATGAAAAACCTTTGTTAAAAGGAAATGAGGGTGACTGGTGTTGCATTATAGGACATGACACCCCACAGTGAAGCTCAATGTGAATGCATTATGCGTCCAGCCTTTTCTCACCCTGGGGCGCTCAGTTCTCCTCTGCCCCCACCTCCCACACCTCTCATGCAACTAATGCCCATTCACTGTTTCAGATATAGATTCTACTGTAACCTCTTGAGGAGCAAAACACACAGATTGTAAGGTATATCACCACAGCACTCATTCTCCCAGCTTTAGAAAGGGTCGTCTACCCGCATCACACAACTGAGTCCTCTTGGCATAGGGGAGCTGCTTCTCCCAATATGATATTCGTTTTCCAGAGGCAACCCATGGCCAAGGAAAGATTGTTGTGTATGTACAAAAGCCCTTTGTCTTCAATTTTGTACAACTGCAGAATGCCAGTGGCATCAACCTTGGTTTTTGCAGCCACCACATCACAAGTCCATTCTTGCTTTCCTCCTTCCAAGTCCGTATTATAGTAAACATTTCTAAGTACATTTTCTTCATGAAAACACAGCTACTTAGGGAATTTGCAGAAGTGGTCCAAGAAAGCAGACTGGAAAATGAAACTTTGGAGTTGAATCATCTTATGGGGCTGGCACTGCAGATCCCGTCTCAGGTGACAGGGGAAGCATGGGAGCCCGAGGGATTCAGTACAATTCTGACAGCATCCATCCATAGTGAGCTGAGGCAGGGAAATACAGTACTGAATGGGAATGTACTAGCAGGTGCAATACCTCAGGCTTCAGAGAGATTTAGGAGATGTGGTGATTATAAGAGTGACGGAATTGAATAATTAAATGTCTATAGCTCAAGGCAAAAGACAGTAAAAGACTGAGAGTGATTAACCACTAATTGAAAGTTAAGTTTGAAAGTCAGAAGTCCTCCTTGGAAACATATACAGATAATTTCATACACAGGTTGGATATCCCTTATCCAAAATAAGACCAGGAGTGTTTCAGGTTTTGGAATTTTTTTTTCAGATTTTGGAATATTTGCATATACGTGATGAGATCTCTTGGGGATAGGGACAAAGTCTAAACTCAAAATGTATTTATATTTCATAGCTACCTTATACACATAGCCTGAAGGTAATTTATACAGGATTTTTGATAAATATGTGCATAAAACAAAGTTTGTGTGTACTGAACCATCAAAATGCAAAACTGTCACTATCTCAGCCACCCATGTGGTATCATGTCAGTGCTCTAAAATTTTGGGGTTTTAGAGCATTTTAGATTTAGGATTTTCTCACTGGGGATAATAAACTGTACTCCAAGGCAAAGAGAAAAAAAGGTGAGGATGCCTAGGACAGTATTTTAAGGGTAATTGCCCTTCAAAGGCAGTTTAAATCTCAATTTCAGCAAGTCCACTAGGTCAAAGTGAGGGTCCTAATTGGAAGAAGGACTCTGAAATTGAGGGTGCTGACACTTAGATAAACACGTTAAAACATTTAACACATAGATTTCAATGAACACTCTTGTAGACATGGCCCAGCCCTTCCTTTCTGTGGAACAGCTACTTCTCCCTTCTTGATTGACAGCTATGCAAAAGCCTTATCTTGATGACAGTATGGGCCTCCCTCAGGATGTAGCTGAACCTCTCTTTCTGGAGGTTCAAAAGCAATGGTGGAGTCATAGCATAGCTCACCTGAGAAATTGCTGGGCCTCCTGAGGGGAAAGGAGACTAAACTTCAGAGGAGTCACAAGACAGATCCAACATGTGCTGACAGGAACTGGGAGAGTACATATGAGACTTCACCCTGAGGCTGCTGGACTGAGGTGGGGAAGAAGATAAGGTTTGATAGGGGAGGATCTGGCTATATAAAGACATTCTCTGTGGTACAGAATTTTCAGACTGCAAGGGCCCAGGGAAGGAGGATGAACGGATGTCAAAACTGCCACAGGAGAGATCACTGTTGAAACTCCAGCCTGGTACCATCCTCTGAGGACACCAACTAGCCTCTTGGTCATAAGTTGATGCCACTGACACTCTTCCACTTTGCAAGAGTGTGCTGGCTGTAGTCTCTGGGAAGCAAATGCTCAGACAGATTTGAGAGTGTCACAGGGTTTTGTGTGTTTGTGTGTGTGTGTGTGCGTGCATGTGTATGTGTGGAATAACTGAAGGAAAAGGAGAAGGAGCAGGGTTGGGCAGAGAGAGTCATCAAACTTTGATGCAGGACCAGGTGCTGAGAGTGCTGGCTGTTGACACTTACAGCTGAATCTTTCCCTGGGGATTGCCCTCAGCTGAAAGTGCTGTCTTAGTCAGCTATGTAGTCCTTAGAGACTGCTTATACAATATTAAATGATTGATCAGTCCATGCAACAGAATAAACCCCAGGATCTCCTTTTCTTCTTGTGACAACTTTGAAGTTTGATCCCATTTCCAGAGCTTCTTGGTGGGATGTGCTGAGGTCTGTGACCGGGTTTCAGTTCAACCTTCCCTTTTGCTGGATCCTGTTTTCTTCATTCCTTTGCAGGTGTTGATCCTGAAAACACTTCCCAGTTTACCACCTGCTCACTACTCTCCGTCTCAGAGAACTCCGACTGTATTAGTCCGTTTTCACACTGCTGATAAAGACATACCTTAGACTGGGAAGAAAAAGAGGGTTAATGGGACTCACAGTTCCACATGGCTGGGGAGGCCTCACAATCATGGCAGAAGGCAAGGAGGAGCAAGTCACTTCTTACATGGGTAGTGGCAGGCAGAAAACAAGAGAGCTGGTGCAGGGCAACTCCCGTTTCTAAAACTATCAGATCTTGTGAGACCCATTCACTATCACAAGAACATCACAGGAAAGACTCACCCCCATAATTCAATGATCTTCCACCAGGTCCCTCCCACAACAAGTGGGAATTATGGGAGCTACAAGATGAGATTTGAGTGATGAGATTTGAGTGTGGACACAGAGCCAAGCCATATTTTTCCACCCTGGGCCCCTCCCAAATCTCATGTCTTCCCATTGCAAAACCAATCACGTCTTCCCAACACTCCCCAAAAGTCTCAAATTATTTCAGTATTAACTCAGAAGTCCACAGTCTAAAGTCTCATTTAAGACAGGGCAAGTCCTTCCATTTGTGAGCCCATAAAATCAAAAGCAAGTTAGTTACTTCCTATATACAATGGGAGTACAGGCATTGGGTAAATACAGCCATTCCAAATGGGATAAACTGGTCAAATCAAAGGGGCTACTGGCCCCATGGAAGTCTGAAATCCAGCGGGGCAGTCAAATCTTAAAGCTCCAAAATGATCTCCTTTGACTCCATGTCTCACATCCAGGTCACACTGATACAAGAGGTAGGTTACTATAGTCTTGGGCAGCTTTGACCCTGTGGCTTTTCAGGGTACAGCCTTCCTCCCAGCTGCCTTCACAGTCTTGCACTGAGTGTCTGTGCACAGTGCAAGCTGTCAGTGGGTGTATCATTCTGGGATCTGGAGGATGGTGGAGCTCCCACCCCACATTTCCTTTCTGCATTGCCCTAGTAGAGGTTCTCCATGAGGACCCCAACCCTACAGCAAACTTCTGCCTGGGCATCCAGGCATTTCCATACATCTTCTGAAATCTAGGCAGAGGTTCCCAAATCTCAATACTTCTGTGCACTCACAGGCTCAACACCACATGGAAACTGCCAAAGCTAGAGGCTTGTACTCTCTGAAGCCATGGCCCAAGCTCTATGTTGGCCCCTTTCAGCCACAGCTGGAGTGGCTGGGACACAGGGCACCACATCCGTAGGCTGCACACAGCATGGACACCCTGGGCCCAGCCCATGAAACCAGTTTTTCCTCCTAGGCCTCTGGGCCTGTGATGGGAGGGGCTGCTGCAAAGGTCTCTGACATGCCCTGGAGTCATTTTCCTCATTGTCTTGGTGACTAACATTCAGCTCCTCATTACTTATGCAAATTTCTGCAGCCAGCTTGTGTTTCTCCTGAGAAAATGGGATTTTCTTTTCTATGGCATTGTCAGGCTGTACATTTTCTAAACTTTTATACTCTGCTTCCCTTATAAAACTGAATGCCTGTAACAGCATCCAAGTCATACTGTGAAGGCTTTGCTGCTTAGAAATTTCTTCTACCAGGTACTCTAAATCATCTCTCTCTACTTCAAAGTTTCACAGATCTCTACTGCAGGAGTAAAATGCCGCCAGTCTCTGCTAAAACATAACAACAGTCACTTTGCCCCAGTTCCTAAAAATTTCCTCATTTCACTCTGAGACCACCTCAGCCGGGACTTTATTGTTTACATCTCTATCAGCACTTTGAGCAAAGCCATTCAACAAGTCTCTAGGAGCTTCCAAACTTTCCCACATTTTCCTGTTTTCTTCTGAGCTCTCCAAACTGTTGCAACCCCTTCATGTTACCCAGTTCCAAAGTCTCTTCTATATTTTCAGGTATCTACAGCAGTGCCCCACTCCCAGTACCAACTTACTGTATTAGCCTGTTTTCATGTTGCTGATAAAGACATAACCTAGACTGGGAAGAAAAAGAGGGTTAATGGACTTACAGTTCCACATGGCTGGGGAGGCCTCACAATCATGGCAGAAGGCAAGGAGGAGTAAGTCACATCTTACATGGATGGCAGCAGGCACAAAAAAAGTTTGTGCAGGGCAACTCCCACTTTAAAACCATCAGATCTTGTGAGCCCCATTCACTATCAGGAGAACAAGACCCACGCCCATAATTCAGTCATCATCCACTGGGTCCCTCCCACAATGCGTGGGAATTATGGGAGCTACAGGATGAGATTTGGGTGTGGACACAGAGCCAAACCATGTCACTGACCTAGAAGTTTGGTTAAGCTTACGGAATCTAGACCCAGCCTGTGTGAGTCCACATTTGGCTCTGCCATCTACTATCTACCAGACTTTGAGCAAGCTATGTAACTCTGGATGTCTCATTTTCCTCATCTACTAAATGGAGATGATAACACTGACTTCACCAGATTATTAGGAAAATTAAGTGAGATATAAGTTAGAAGACAGAACAGTGTTTGCCACACACTAAGCAAGATGCAACTGTCCTCTGTTGTTCTTGTTCTTCTTTTTATTATCATGGCTGTAGAGTATATTTGTTAAGAATGAAACTTAGCAGTCAGACTGGTTCTGTCTGCTACTTATGAGCTTCAAGAACTTGGCCCTACCTAGCCACACTGTGTCATAATTTCCTCCAACATAAAATGGTAATAATTACAGTTCTCATAGGGTAGAGGGGTTATGGTGACAATTCATCGAGGAGGCTTGTTTGTTTTTAGTAAAATAAATTACTTGACTAATTGCCTAACTCACATTAAGTCCTCAATGAATGCTGGCTATGACTAGAAAAATGGTAAAAAATAGTATACATTGAGCAGTTACTAAATGCCAGACAGCGGGTATCTCATTTAATTTTTATAACATCCTTATTTGAAACAAATTTGCATCCCAGAGTCTCTAAGGTATATACATGAGACTAAATCCCAGACAGCTTAAAGCTGCAGTTAAATTATTGTTGCTATATTATCCTGCTTCAAGAAAGTCTTCTTTGAAAGGTACCCCACTTTCCCTTCTACCCACTCTCACTTCACATACTGGGTTAGTTTTTCCCTATCTTCCTGCTGCTTTCATAAATCCTTATATAGCCCACATCATGAAGCTTCTCTCTCTTCATTTTCATGAGGACTTTATCCTGTTGTCTCTTCAAAGGCAGGTGTTCTTTCATATTTACCCTTGGATCCCCAGTTCTGGGCCTAGAACCTGGTATAAATATTCTATAGGTTGTGTTGATTCACTGTGAATTCAATGGAACTGCATTTTTGCACCCAGATGTAAACCTAATTTTTGCTTTGTGCATTTTTGGGTTTGCTTTAGAGCATTGTGTTGAGCTGTCTCCCTTGTGAGAGGGTCATACATGGTGGCACCCTTCCATTATTAAGATTTGCTATGTGGGGGCCAGGTGTGATGGCTCACGCCTGTAATCATAGCATTTTGGGAGGCTGACGCGGGTGAATCACTTGAGGTCAGGAGTTTGAGACCAGCCTGGCCAACATGGTGAAGCCCCATATCTACTAAAAATACAAAAATTAGTCAGGCATATTGGTGGGCACCTATAATCCCAGCTACTTGGGAGGCTGAGGCAGGAGAATCGGTTGAACCCAGGAGGCGGAGGTTGCAGTGAGCCGAGAACGTACCACTGCACTGCAGCCTAGGCAGTAGAGTGAGGCTCGATCTCAAGAAACAAGAAAAAAAAAAAAGATTTGCCACATGCATTTTGAGAGACTTGTGTCACTGTCAAGTCCCTCCTGGAATAAACCACTATCACAGAAGCTTATCCTTTGAACTCTCGGAAGATAGACTTTCCTCAGTGTACCATCCAGAGGGTTTCCATAGTGGTTACTGACACTTAAAATGTGCCAGAATGTCCCCCTCCAACATCTGACTTTCTCCCTCCCTACATGTCATTCATGTGACATGAAGCAGGTGGAATGAGCCTCAGGTCATCTTACCAAATGTTTTACAGCTGGCAGAAGCAGGTGCATCTATTAAGTAAATTACTCAAGCTGCATAGAGGCTGGCACTTAATCTCTCTGAAACCCCAAAGACAGGCCTGCTTTCATCAGCTCTACCATCCGTGTGGAACCCCTGAGCTCAATGAACGAGCTCGTGTCCAGGGGTGTGGCACGTGGCTGGTATTTTGTAAATATCCATAAATATCAGGTGTATATATAGAGAACCAGTGTGTGTCCAAATATATGATTTCACCCAGCCAGAATCAGTAAAGATGCTTATGTAACACACACAAAGCACAGACACATGAGTGACACCAGACACCACTGGATTAACTGCTAAGGCTATTGATAGACACATCAGTGATAATATATTACACAATTAAAATTTTTATTTTCTATTTACTAATTTTTAGCTCCTTTAGGATGCATTCTATATATAATTAAATGATTGTACTTTAAATGAGAAGGATAACAACATGAGATATAACATCACTTTCTTGTATTCACAAGATTGAGATTGTAAGGTAAATGTTTCTCTTATAACCTGTTGGAGATGTAAAGTGACTTGATAATACCTAGTTTTGAATGTATTTAATGTTTTATTCTAAAATTTTACATCTAGGAATATAATATACCCACATTATTTATAATATCAGACACTAAGGACCCTCCAAGCCAAATGGTTTATTATAACAATTTATTATTGCTTACATGTCCATGGATAGTATAAGCAGTTTGTCCAATGTTGTCTGGTGTGACTCATGTGTGTGTGCTTTGTGTGGGTTAAATATGCACCTTTGCTAATTCTGGCTGGGTGGGATCATATACTTGTACACCTGCTGACTATAAGCTAGTCTATGATAATTTTGATTATTCCTGTCACCTTCCACAGGCCCCCTGCATGCTACCCTAGGCTTGTTCTCAATCAGTGTTTTGGGTCCACAAGACAGGAAGCATGAGAGGAAGTAGACATGCACAATCACGTTTTCAAGTTTGCTGTAAGTCATGAGACCAAGTCCAAAGTCAGTGCAGTAGGTGCTATCAAAGGGCACGAGCACAAAGAGGTATGAGCACTTAATGATGTTTTTGAAACCATACGGTTTTTCATATAAATGCATCATGTCCCAAAAACTTTGTACACACCGATTACTTAAAGTTTGTTGAAACTTGCTTTGTTTAGAATGTGGTAAGATTTTGTTTTGTTTTGTTTTAAATTTCATATGTACTTGAGAATAATTTTTTTAAATCTCAAATGGTTAGGTCAGGGTTCTATGATCAGCCTTTGTTAGTGTATCATTCAAATTTTATCAATCTTCATTAACTTATTTGTTTGCTTGACACAGTAAATAATTGAGAGATATCATCTCATGCCAATCAGAATGGCAATTATTACAAAGTCAAGAAACAACAGATGCTGGTGAGGTTGCAGAGAAATAGGAACACTTTTACACTGTTGGTAGGAATGTAAATTAATTCAAACATTGTGGAAGACGGTGTGGCGATTCCTCAAAGATCTTGAAACAGAAATACCATTTGACCCAGCAATCCCATTACTGGATATATACTCAAAGAAATATAAGTCATTCTATTACAAAGATACATGCACATGTATGTGCATGTATGTTCATTGCAGCAGTATTCACAATAGAAAAAAATTGAATCAACCCAAAGGTCTATCAAGGATAGACTGGATAAAGAAAATGTGGGACATATACACCATGAAATTCTGTGTAGCCAAGATAAGGAATGAGATGATGTCCTTTGCAAAGACATGGATGAAGCTGGAAGCCATTATCCTCAGCAAACCAACACAGGAACAGAAAACCAATCACTACATGTTCTTACTTATAAGTGGGAGCTGAGCAATGAGAACACCTGGACACAGGGAGGGAACAGCACACACTGGGGCCTGTCAGGGTGTGGGGTGGGGTGAGAGAGCATTAGGAAAAATAGCTAATGCATGCTGGGCTTAATACCTAGGTGATGGGTTGATAGGTGCAGCAAACCACCATGGCATACCTTTACCTATATAACAAACCCATACATCCTGTGGGTTTTTTTTTTTTTTTTTTTTTTTTTTTGATGGAGTCTCACTCTGTCGCCCAGGCTGGAGTGCAGTGGCGCGATCTCGGCTCACTGCAACCTCTACCTCCCAGGTTCGGGTGATTCTACTGCCACAGCCTCCCAAGTAGCTGGGACTACAGGCGCCTGCCACCACACCCAGCCAATTTTTGTATTTTTTAGTAGAGACGGGGTTTCACCATGTTAGCCAGGATGGTCTCGAACTCCTGACCTCGTGATCCACCTGCTTCAGCCTCCCAAAGTGCTGGGATTACAGGCATGAGCCACTGTGCCCAGCCTCTGTGGGTTTTTAAATAAAATTTAAAAAAGAAAGATATGTTAAAATTTCCCACAATGATGGAGATTTCTTAATTTTGTCAATTTCTATTCTCTGTATACTTTGAAGCTATTTTCACAGAAGCTTTAGGTATGAAAGTATTTAACCATCTGTATTTAACCATCTGTAAAGTATGGAAAGTATTTAACCATCTGTAAACAGTTATTTTGCTCTTAAAGACTATTTTACATGACATTTAAAAGCTAAGCCAGCCACATTTTGGTTATTACTTTTCTGGTATATCTTTTTCCATATTTCTATTATTTTTTATTATTTTTGAGACAGAGTCTGGCTGTGTCACCCAGGCTGGAGTGCAGTGGCACAATCTCGGCTCACTACAACCTCTGCCTTCTGGGTTCGAGCAATTCTCCTGCCTCAGCCTCCCGAGTAGCTGGGACTACAGGTGTGTGCCACCATGCCTGACTAATTTTTGTATTTTTTAGTAGAGACAGGGTTTTGCCATGTTGGCCAGGCTCGTCTCAAACTCCTGACCTCAGGTGATCCACCCACCTTGGCCTCCCAAAGTGCTGGGGTTATAGGCACGAGCCACCAATGCCTGGCCACCTTTTTCCATATTTTTAATTTCAATATGTCTGTGTTAGATCTCTTACAAAAAGAACATAGCTATCGTTTAAAAATCTCATTTTAATGTATTTTAAATAAATAGTTTGGTCTATTTATATTACTTAGAATATTGGACTTATTTTAGGAATTTTTAATTTATTATAATCTTCCACTTTTTGTTAAGCTTCATTGTCCCCTCACCTTTACTTTCCTTCTTTTGAACTAATTACTTTTACTCTATTTTTTAAATTTTGTTTATCTCATTTTATTCTACTGGACTTTATTTTATACACTTCATTTATATTCTTTCAATTGTTGCCATTGGATTTTTACACTGGGTAATTTATCTTGCTTACTCACTCTTCCTAACAAGATAGGATTTTATTACTCTTATGATTTGCAAATGATTTTTTCAAAGTTTTTGTTTTGACTTATTTTATAAACTACAGATTTGACAATATTATGATTATTATTATGATTATTTACTTCAGGCACTGTCTGTTTGTATTTACTCATGTTTGTACACTTTTCGGATTGTTTATCCTTATTGTTTTAAGATCTTCCTTCTGTAGTTGTTTTATTTTTCCAAAAGAAATACTCTATTATAAAATCGAAATAAATAAATCTGAAATAAATACTCTACTATTTTCTGAAATAAATAACTCTATTAAGGTTATACATTCTGATTTTTGTTTGCGTATTTGAAAGCGTGTTTATTCTTGAGACTGAGTTTTGTGAATACCCAATTCTTCATTGGTAGTTATTTTATCTTAGTTCTTTGACAATATTGTTTCATGACTTTTTTTTGTTTTTGTTTTTGGGACATTACTCTTGTCTAATTATCATCCTTTAATAAATGGTACAACTTTTCTCTCTGGCTGCTTGTAAGGTTGTCATTATGTTTTTGGTATTCAGCTATTTCAAGACAATGTGTCCGGGGTTGAATTTCTTTTTATTTATCCTACTTTGCATGCCTGTGTTTCTTATATTTGTGATTCATGTTTCTCACAGGATTTAACAATTATCAGAAATTATAACTTTAAATAATACACATTTTCTGTTCTCCCTGCTTCCAGCATGCAAATAGATATAAACTTAGATATTCATATTCTCCTCTCAACATCCTTTAATCTGTTTATATTTCCCATCTCCTCAAATCAATAAGCATTCTGAGCTCTTCTTCAGTTTGTGTTCTGTTCTGCACACTAGTTCTGCCTTCTCCTGTGCTTAACCCATTCCTCAGCCTCCCTCCACTGCGTACGCTGGGTTGACTCACTCATTTCGCATTCCAGCTATTTTCTGGGTAGGAACCTTAAAATAGGAAATGACTGTATTTTAAAGACTCTATTAAAACTAGGGTCCTAGATGTTTTTGCATGAGATTTGAAATGTAGAATTGCGGTGGGGACCTGGTTATTGCTGCAGGCTAGTAGGGTCCCAGGAATGCAAGGATCACTTGTGACATGGCATTGTCCCCTCTCCAGCTCCCTCCATCCTGACACTCAATGGCAATGGTAGTAATAGTGGATCTGTCTTCCTGATCTGCCACCTTCATCCTTACATCAGAGCTTTCTTCATTCTCTGGCGTTCTGAAAATGAGCAGCATGTATCGTGGTGGCCATGGAAGTAATGTATTGATTCTGGCTTAGCATTAATGGTGGTCGCTCAGTGCGGAGTGGTTTGGGAGCCATTTTCAGGAAACAAAAATGATTCAACAATCAACCGATTCTCTCGAATTAAATCCTTCCTGCCTGCTCCTAAAAGTGTTGGTTTCTAACTCATGCACATAACCCTGGCTGATACTCTATTTGCTGTGTTTTAAATCTGAACAATTCCATTACTATTCCCCAAAGTTACATTTATTTATTTTAAAATAAATTTCCTGTTGCTTGGATAGTGGATTCCTGTGGTCATGATGCTGTAACAGTGTCACCAAATAGAAATTTATTGCCTCACAGTGGTTGAGGGGAGGATGGCAAGTTCTAGGTGTTGGCAGGCTTGGTCCCTTCTGAGGCCCTGGGGGAACATTTGCTTTATGCCTCTTTTCCTACCTTGTAGTGGTTTTCTGGTCATCTTTGGGGTCTCTTTGCCTGCGTATGCATCACCCCAGTCTCTGCCTTCATGTTCACACAGTGTTTTTTGTGCACGTATGTCTATTTCTAAATTCCCACTTTTTATAACAACAGCAGTCAAATTGGATTAATTGCTGCATATTAGTCTAGGTTCTCCAGAGAATCAGAACCAATAGAACACGTGTGTGTGTGTGTGTGTGTGTGTGTGCATATGTGCATGTGTTTATGTGTGTGTGTGTAATTGTCTCAGATGGATATGAGGCTGAGACTCCCCAAGATCTGCAGTTGGCAAGCAGGAGACCCCACAGAGCTAACAATACAGTTCTAGTCCTAGACTGAAGACCTTAGAACAGGAGAGCTGATAGTGTAAGATTCTACTCTGAGTCCTAAGGCAGAAGTAGACCAGTGTCCCAGCTCAAAGACAGCCATGCAAAGGGAGCGTATTCTTCCTAATTCTATTCAAGTCTTCAACAGATTGGATAAGGCCCACCTTCATTGGGTAGGGCAATCTGTTTTGCTTGGTCTCCTAATTCAAAAGTTAATCTCATCTGGGAACACCCTCACAGACACATGCAGGATAATGTTTAATTAAATATCTGGGCAACCTGTAGCCCAGTCAAATTGACACATAAAATTAACCATCATAGCCTCACATTATTCCAGTATTGCCTCATCTTAACTAATTACACCTGCAACAACCCTAGTTCCAAAGAAGGTCACATGCTGATGTACTGGGGATTAGGACTCCTGAATATGAAATTTTCTGAGGAGGAATACAGTCAGCCTATAACAGATAGTGACTTGCTCCTTGCTAGTTTTTAATAGTCATTTATTTCTTCAAAGATCTCATAAGTTATTTTGCATTCTGCATCTCTTATTTCCAGTATCTGAAATCATTGAGTGGGTGCAGTGGGTAGAGTGTTTTTATATTGCTTTTGTTTCTGCTAACAATTTTCTTGCATATTTTGTAATTTTTGTTTATAAAATCATACTTTTAAACATTTAATCTGTAGAAGTTCCAAGCCCCTGCATTTGGGACATTTTTTTCCAGATAGAATTTACATTTGCTTTTACCAGGACCTACTTTCTGGGAGCTTATTAAAATCACTTTAATCTCATCCATGAGTCAGCAGGAAATTCCACAGTCAGCCTCAATGCTCTCTTCTATTGCAGGCTCCAGGCGGAATTCCACTCAAGTATCTGTTTATTCCAGATTCTCAGAGGTCCAGCCTTTCTTATGCGATGCAAGGTTGGAGTACTTGGTGAATCATTGTATGAGTTTGCTCCTGACTGTGGCCTTCTGTTTGAAGCTTCAAAAATAACTTAGCAGAGTGTTTTCTCATTCTCCCATCACCCACATTTTCCTTTGGATATTTCATATCCTTTGTTGGAAGTGAAATTAGGGGTAAGGCACCAATAATAGCTTCTGTTTAGGGAAATGGACTTCAGCTGGGACATCGCCATCTTTTTTTCTTTTTTTCCTGTTTTTAGGAAACCACCTGTACCTTCAGACCTCACTCTTCAAAGACAAAATGTCTGAGATGTGCTCTCAAGGCTTTCTCAAACAGTAGAGTGCAACATACTTCAGTAAAGTGGGTTTACACCTACTTATTTATTCCTTAATTGAGTAATTATTGGTTGAGTTACATATCACTCACAAATACTCTTTCAAGTTGAAGCAAATTGTATTTTTATAAAAATCATTCCTGACTTTTGAAGCTTGTAATGTGGTATTTGTATTATAATACAGATGCTTTCTTGTCTAATTTTATTTCCTTTTTATTTCAATAAGTTGGAGAGGGCATAATTGGAAACATGATTGGTTGTGCCTAAGAAAAGGCTGACAGCTATTGAAATCACCCCAGAGAGAAACTTATATTGTAAGGGGAACAATACCAGGGAGAGAGAATGGAGGAGGACAACAGAAATCAGAAGGTGATGAGAAACGTTTGCTGATCCTTGTACAAAAATAACTCTGAAAATTCATCTATTTCACAAAATTTATTTGGATGAATTCTGGGAAACATGTATAAAGCGCACACATCTTGTTACTTCTTAGACTACTAGATGCAGAATATCATCTACAATGCCAATGTGTGTAGAGCTAATGGATATGATAATGCTTACATCTCCTTAGAAGTCCACCATTCCCAGGAAAGAAGAATTGATCATTTGATATTGACTCCTAATATGATTCTATGAATCAAACAATTGCCACCGGTAGCATCAAGGCTGTAGTCACTGAGTTTAGGGAGCCAGGAGTTCTATAGTGGTCATCACCTGGATTAAAGATGACCTCAATGTCATATGCTAATAGGTGCCTTCAATTAAAATAGAAAAATTATTAAGATAATCATGAATGTCATTTGTTACAAATTGTAATTCCAACCCAGATAGATAATATACAGAATTTAGAGAAAGAATAAGGACTATAAATACATAGACTCCTCTCTCACTAAAAATTATAAGTCATCACTTAATCAAACTCTAGTTTTCTACAAGTTAATTCTATCCTGAATCTCTTAACCTGGATGTAGAGTATCCTAGCTCACCCAGCCATATAAATCAGAGGCTTAAGAAATTAAAGCTACTTTTACTTGCCTGCTATTATATAGTAAGGACAACTCTAGATTTAGAAAATAAAGCTATGTTTCTTCAAAATCAACTGAATAGCAAGGTGCTCCCTCCTCCTTGCAGTAAATGTGTCTTGTTTCTTCTAGTGGAAATGCAGTAGAAAGATTACTGAATTGGGCCCTGAGAGCATGAATACAAAAACACCTGTTTTATTTTACAGCCTCCCAAACCTCTGCCTTAAACCTAGGTCACTCCACTTCTCTTTCCATCTGTGATAGCTCATTATATTTGCTCTATTCCTATAATTTTCATTTGTTAGAACAAGGTACAGCTGGTTCAGAAAAAAATGTTTTGAGAAAATAGCTTGCCTATAAATCCATTGGCTTCACAGTAATTAATTTGAACAAACTCCAAAAATATGCTTTAATAACTTTTCAGATCCCAATTAGGGCCAAATAAATGGCTTCCATTTATGGCAGAACCAATCTGATTAGGTTTCTTGTTCGGTACACTACAAGCATACAAAATATCCACCCTAAGGGCACCAAGCCAAATTCAAAACTTCGGATTTATTTAACCACAAACGCATATTTATAAATTGCAACAGACTTTTCTAATTAATTTTTCATCATGCTAATGATTTTGCTTTGTAACAACTGGTTATATTAGGAGGAGTCACAGCCAGATCTAGAGGCATTTGCAGTCACTGTTAGTATGGAAAGAAATGAAAGGAAATAATAAAAAAAGCAACGTTCCAGGATACGGCTCTTGAGAGGTAATTACTGATTCCACCTAATGCCTATGGAAACAATCCAATTTTAACCATCATTTAGCAAGACCCACTATATTTGCCTTTTTTTGCAGCCAGATTTACATGCAACTAAATGTTTTCTACTGAAGAAAATGATTTTCCTCCAGTCTCTGTCAATGTAGGGCATGGAAGACTATCAAATGGCTTTAGAATCTGAGAAGGAAAAGCAATGATGATAGATGACCAGGCAGGTATATGATGCCATGGAACACAAGAAAGACTCACTGGACCATGAGGGAAAATACCTGAGTCCTTGTACACTCTGTTTCTTGCTAGGAGTAATTTTGAGTTGGCCAACTGAAGGAATTTCTGTAAGTTAAAAAAAAAAAGGGGGGGGGGTGCAGCTTGAATGAGAGAAGAGAAAAAAATAAATTTTGAAAAAAAATGAAAGAGAAAAATTGGCAGAAGTGATGATGGGCCCCAGAAAATGTAGAGCGGAGTCGATAAAGAGGGTTAAGGCGGAATACAATAGTACGAAACTGAATCTCTGTTGGAAAAGAGAGAGTGGAGATGTGAATGGAGTAGGTAGTGCCCATTCTGGGTGTCCTAGTAGAGTCTATTATAATGGAGTCATAATTTTGCATAAGAATGGGAGCTTCCAGAAGCTCCTGAAAGGCCTGAAGTTTATCTTTTAGTTGAGTTACAGTGGTAAATAAATGGTAACCAAACTATTTTCTTTTTTTTTTTTTTGAGATGGAGTCTCATTCTGTCACCCAGGTTGGAGTGCAGTGGTGCAATCTCGGCTCACTGCAACCTCCACTTTGCGGGTTCAAGCAATTCCCTGCCTCAGCCTCCCAAGTAGCTGGGATTACAGGCACCCACCATCACGCCTGGCTAATTTTTGTATTTTTAGTAGAGATGGAGTTTCACCATCTTGGCCAGGCTGGTCTTGAACTCCTGACCTCCTGATCCACCCACCTCCGCCTCCCAAAGTGCTGGGATTACAGGCGTGAGCCACCGCACCCGGCCACCAAACTATTTCTAATTGAAAATCTCCACGTCTTCATGTATTGATAGCTGAGACAAAGCCAAGGTCAAGAGCTCACAGAAGGGAGGTTAAATTCTTGGACCATGATTTCTCAGACTCAATATTGGGTCTTCTACTAAAAATCACTTGTGTGTTCCACTGTTCTAGAAGATAGGGAAATACTCTCTAACAGGGAAAAATATTTTTTAAAAATTCTGTCTAGTTAATGACAAATTATTTTTCCTTCTCTCATTCAAGTTACACCCTTTATTTATTTTATTATTTTTTTTTTTTGAGACGAAGTCTTGCTCTTATCACCCAGGCTGTAGTGCAATGGCACAATCTCAGCTCACTGCAACCTCTGCCTCCCAGGTTCAAGCAATCCTCCTGCCTCAGCCTCCACAGTAGCTGGGATTGCAGGCACGTGCCACCACACCTGGCTAATTTTTGTTATTTTTAGTAGAGACTGGGTTTAACCATGTTGGCCAGGCTGGTCTCGAACTCCTGACCTCAGGAGATCTGCTCACCTCGGCCTCTCAAAGTGCTGGGATTACAGGCATAAGCCACTGCACCTGGTCCCACCCTTTATTTTTTTAAACTTATAGACCTAAAATTTTTTTTAACTTATAGACCTAAAATAATTTTAGGTTTAAGTTGTGTTTTCAAAACTTTTTTTTTGACCAAATGCTAGCCCCTGGGAAAAAGCTTTACTATCAGAAATTTCACAACTGTTTCTCAAGATGGTGTTGCAGAGGATAATTTGAGGGTTTAAGTCAATAAATCACACTTGAAAATGGATAAAAATGATTCACAAAACCATTTGTTTATTTGGACCCAGTCTGATCAACAGAATTTTAAATTAAGGTTTGCAGTAACCAAGAAATAGAAAAAAGAAAAAAAAACCCTTTAAGTTGTATTTGGTGAGGTTTTAAGTTAATATTTGTTGGACACAGGCCTTAAAAACCTATTTCACTTTGTTTAAGAAAAATAAGAATTGATTCCATTGTTGAAAATGGAATCGCAGCTTCCAAGGGTAGGGCTACAGCTGACCCTTGAGCACAGACTGCAATAGAGAACCAGTCCACTCTACCAGGGAGTCCTCTCTCAGATCAGCATATCAACTGCCACTGTTTTCCAGTCAGTATGGCAGGAAGTAGCTATCAGTAAGTCATTCAACTACCAATATTCACTCAATAGTGCAGTCAGACTATCTGAAGTCTTTTAGTCCCAATTTCTGATTGGTTGGATTAGGATCCTGTTCCTGGTTCATCAGCTGCAGGGCATGGAGAGAAGGCAAGGTCATGGCATGTTTTTCCATGGCTTTTTCCACTGTAACCACATGGACTGGGGGCTGTCAGAGAGTGAGCACTAAGGGGCTATGGGTTGTGGGGCAGCCCTATAGAACAATTGGTGTTCACTGCAAAGAGTCAATAACACTGGAAGAGGGGCTTGGCAATCCAGAAAAGTAGGTATTAGTCAAAGGGTACAAAGTTTCAGTTATGTAAGATAAGTCCTAAAGATCTTAAGTCCAGCATGATGCTTATAGTTAAAAATACTGTTGTATTAGTCTGTTTCCACACTGCTGATAAAGACATACCAGAGACTGGGCAATTTACAAAAGAAAAAAATTGAATGCACTTACAGTTCCATGTGGCTGGGGAGGCCTCACAATCATGGTGGAAGGTGGAAGGCACATCTCACCTGGTGACAGAAAAGAGAGAGTGCTTGTGCAGGGAAACTCTCCTCTTTAAAACCATCAGCTCTCATGAGACTTATTTACTATCAGTATAATGAGAACAGCACAGGAAAGACCTGCCCCCATGATTCAGTTACCTCCCACCAGGTCCCTTATACAACATGTGGGAATTCAAGATGAGATTTGGGTGGGGGAAAACCATATAATTTCACCCGTGGCCCCTCCCAAATCTCATGTCCTCACATTTCAAAACCAATCATGCCTTCCCAACAATTCCCCAAAGTCTTAACTCATTTCAGCATTAACTCAAAAGTCCACAGTCCAAAGTCCAAAGTCTCATCCAAGACAAGGCAATTCCCTTCTGCCTATGAGCCTATAAATCAAAAGCAGGTTAGTTACTTCCTAGATACAATGGGGGTACAGGAATTGGGTAAATACAGCTATCTCAAATGGGAGAAATTGCCCAAAACAAAGGGGATACAGGCCCCATGCAAGTCCAAAATCCAGTGGGGCCGTCAAATCTTAAAGCTCCAAAATGATCTCCTTTGACTGCATGTCACACATCCAGGTAACGCTGATACAAGAGGTGGGTTCCCATGGTCTTGGGCAGTTCTGCCCCTGTGGATTTGCAAGGTATAGCCCCCACTCCTGGCTAATTTCACGGGTTGTTGTTGAGTGTTTGTGGCTTTTCCAGGTGCATGGTGCAAGCTGTCAGTGGATCTACTCTTCTGGGGTCTGGAGGACAGTGGCCCTCTTCTCACAGCTCCACTAAGCAGTGCCCCAGCAATGACTCTGTGTGGGGGCTTTCACCCCACATTTTCCTTCCACATTGCCCTAGCGGAGTTCCCCATGAGAGCCCCACCCTTGCAGCAAACTTCTGCCTGGACATCCAGGCATTTCCATACATCTTCTGAAATCTAGGTGGAGGTTCCCAAACCTCAATTCTTGACTTCTGTGCAACCACAGGCTCAACACCATGTGGAAGCTGCCAAGGCTTGGCGCTTGCACCCTCTGAAGCCATGGCCTGAGCTCTGCATTGGCCCCTTGCAGTCATGGCTGGAGTGACTGGGACACAGGGCATCAAGTCCCCAGGCTACACACAACACAGAGACACTGGGCCCTGCCTATTAAACCATGTTTTCCTCCTAGGCCTCTGGGCCTGTGATGGGAAGGGCTGCCGTGAAGACTTCTGACATGCCCTTAGACATTTTCCCCATTATCTTAGGGATAAACATTTGGCTTTTCATTTCTTATACAAATTGCTATAGCCAGCTTGAATTTCTCCTCAGAAAATGGGATTTTCTTTTCTATTGCGTTGTCAGAGTGCAAATTTTCTGAACTTTTATGCTCTGCTTCCCTTATAAAACTGAATGGCTTTAACAGCACCCAAGTCACCTCTTGAATCCTTTCTTGCTTAGAAATTTCTTCCCTCAGATACCCTAAATCATCTCTCTCAAGTTCAAAGTTCCACAAATCTCTAGGGCAGGAGCAAAATGACACCAGTCTCTTTGCTAAACCATAAGAAAAGTCACCTTTGCTGCAGCTCCCAACAAGTTCCTCATCTCCATCTGAGACCACTGTGGCTGGGGAAGCCTCAGAATCATGGCAGAGGGCAAGGAGGAGCAACTCTCATCTTACATGGATGGCAGCAGGCAAAGAGAGAGATAGATTGTGCAGGTGAACTCCTTTTTTTGAAACCATCAGCTTTTGTGAGACTTATTAACTATAATGAGAACAGAACGGGAAAAACTTGCCCCCATGATTGAATTACCACCCACCTGGTCCCTCCCACAACATGTGGGAATTCAAGATGAGATTTGGGTGGGGACACAGCCAAACCACATCAACTGTAGAGTACACTTAAAACTTTGGTAAGAAGGTAAATCTTACATTAAGTATTATATCACTCACAAAAAAAAAAAAAAAAATAAGAGAAGGGGTAAACTTCTAGAGGTGATGGATAATTCATGTCAATGACTGTGATGATAGTCTCATGGGTGTCTACTTATCCACAAATTCATCATGCTCTGCATTCAATAGGTACAGCTTTTTGTATGTCAATCACACCTCAATAAAGTCATTTAAAAATTGACACAGGCGGGGCGCAGTGGCTGATGCCTGTAATCCCAGCACTTTGGGAGGCTGAGGCGGGCAGATCACCTGAGGTCGGGAGTTTGAAAACAGCCTGACCAACATGGAGAAACCCATCTCTACTAAAAATACAAAATTAGCCAAGCATGGTGGCACATGCCTGTTAATCCCAGCTACTAGGGAGGCTGAGGCAGGAGAATCACTTGAACCTGGGAGGCGGAGGTTGCAGTGAGCTGAGATTATGTCATTGCACTCCAACTTGGGCAACAAGAGCTAAACTCCGTCTCAAAAAAAAAAAAATTGACACAAGGCATAACCGATAATATTTGAAGAGAAAACCTAGTTGACTCTGGAAGAGTGAATTGTGAACACTGAGGGGAGTAGCTGTGTGTCCACTGCTGCCTTCCCAGCACTCAACAAAGCTCCAGTGGGACTATTTGGGGCCTACAGAAGATATGTGGCATGAATACATGAATTATTAGAAAGTGGAGATAGCTGAGACTGCTTTGAAAAGGAAAATCCTCGAAAGATAAAGCATTATTTTATTTATAGAGAAGAGAGCTTCATTGGGGCTAAATGTGGAGCAGCCATTGCCGAATGCCATATACCTTGACTCATCATGAAGCCCACCAATTGCTCTACTAAAGAAGCAGAGGAACTTTGGATGCCTGAAGCGTGAATCAGCACCCAACCTGATGCCAGCTATAAAAGTTTAATTTTTATTTGTCATATTAGAAGACCCATCTGGGAACAAGATTCATTTCCCTCCCCAAGACACATCCTCACCATTAAATTCCTTTGTTTAAATGCATTTTCTCTGAGTCCAATTTTGCTTTGTCAGATCAATGCATTTTACACCACATCCATTGTCCGCAATTACCATCTGGTGATTACTAGGATGGCTGTGGGTAAGCTGCCTGCTCATTTATTTATTTATTTTTAAAATTTATTTTTAACACTTTGTGTGTTTTTAACCCTGCTCAGCATTCCTGGATCGTGCATCCTTAAAAGGATTATACATTATTGGGGGCCATTCTGAATGTAAAACATACCCACCAGATATCAAGGAGGTAGGGACTAGGGAAGGAAGACACGGATAGGGTAACTGATGATCAATTCCCTGAGACCCCATGCTGTCCACTCAGAACTATTTCTTGATTCATAGTTGTGAAGGCACGTCTCTCTTGCAAGCTGTTTTAAATTTTAGTCTAAATTTTTAAGCATTGAATAAGTGTCCTCTTTGAGCCCCCACTAGATACCAGACACCATTTATTATCATGTGCTATTCATCGTGGGTTTTGGGGTGAGTTGTAAATATCATCTTCCCTTGGTAGATAAGCAAGTGAAAACTCAGAGTTAAGTAACCTATTCAAGGTCATCCATCTAATGTAAAGAAATTCTGTTGGAAATAATAATTTTGGAAAATAATCCTATTTAACTCTATCCGTGTATTCTGGACTAGTTCTTTAAGTGAATACACACCATCTGTGAAGTGATTCCCAGAACTAGTCTCTTTCTAGAAGCTTCACTTTGCTGAACGGCCTGTGTACCTTCTTGCTCCCACTGTAACCTGACTCTCAGCATTGGATTCTCTGCCACAGCATCTCAAGGGGACTCTGTTCGCTTCTTTTGCACATTATACTCATTAGGGCTTACAGCGAGTGGGTGCCCTCCCCTTGTCCCGTCGCTACTCCCTAATGACTTTAATTTCTTCCTCTCTCAAACTAAACAATCAATCAAACAAACAAACAAAAAAGACACTTTCTAGAAGAGATAGTAACGATATCCACCTCGTGAATTAAATTACTTGGTGTGAGTTAAGTGCTTACTAGGGATTACCACATCATTCGCTGTTATTAGTAATCTTACAGTCATTATTATCAAATATGTCTCAGAATTAATGCAACCTGTCAGTCTAGTCACATCAAAAGTGCCACAGTGCTTTTTGGAAATTAAACAAAACAATTGCTTAAATGTGCATCATACATTCAGAGTAATTCTTATTCAAGCAAGCTGGTTTTATATTCATGACAAGCATTTTCAATTTTAATATGTTTGCTTACATGAGATGCAGATTGTAATTTAATGGCAGGCTGTTTAATTATGCCTTCATTTGTATAAACTGTAATGTTGCTGCTGAATAAATGAAATAAAAATCTCTTTAATTTCCTTCTCAATGTTTAATTTAAATCAATGATAAACAGCGGCCATCTCTTTGAAACAATGTTAATTAATATTCAGAAGGCTAAATTTGTTTTTGGATGTATGGTATGTTTGGCATGTTGGTTTCATAATTAAACTGAAAATAAGATTGATAGAGTTAAATAACCTCTAAAGAGAGGGGAAAAAACACTGTACAATTCTACTCAATATATTTCTGGCAATAGAAAAATGTACAATATGGGCTTTATATTTTCAAACTGCTCATATAATTGCTATCTAATCTATAACTCAGGGTTTAGGTTTAGAAATATTTTATACTTACACCACCTAATTATTTAAATTTTTGAAGCACTCATTTTTCTTTCACATTGATCTGGCCCATTTGCACATCCTATTAAAGAATTAATAAGGTGAAGAGGGGAGTGAGGACAATAATTTTGCTAAAGCTCTCTCTAGCAGGTACTATACCTAGTGCCAGGAATGTAAGGATAAATAAAACAAGACTGTGGCCCTCAGGGAATTCATAATATGCAGGTCCAGAAAAAAATAGACAGTTTTAATACTTACAAGATAGTAAGTGCCTTCCTAGAGGATAATGCAAAGTTACAGGCATGGGGGAAACGTGGGCAGGATTGACATTGTCAGGGTTCATATCATCAGTGCCATCAGTGTCATCTTCTTCCTTGCTAATATTCCTAGAGTTCCGGATTCCACTATGCGGAAGACAATGTTTTCGATGATTTATATTAACTCATTCAGTTCTTATATTATCCCTGTATGTAAACCATGGTCCAGAGATGTTCAATAATTTATCTAAGAAGACAGAGCTAGTGGGCAGCAAACACAGACGTCAAATCTGGACATTGTGGCCTCAAGTTCTTATGATCAACTCTCCCATTATATCACAAACTTCAAAAATACGTGCATGGAAATGGTAAGATGGCCAGGACAGTTAAGCCGTTGAGTTTGAAGAGGCCTTAGATTACAGGAGCTTGTCACTGAGCCTCATGCTGGTAAAGGCAACTGGACAGGTTAAAACAGGAACCAAAGGGAATAACTACCAGCATGGTTCAGATGTTACCGGTACCATGACATTTTAATCCATGGGCAGCCCAGGAAATGAGGGAGATGAGGAATGACTCCAGTATGAAGCTGTGCAATTTGAAGACATCAAAGGCCATTAGGCACTGGAAGAATCTGCCCAATATGAGAGTAAACCTCACTGATACACTGAGAAGGAAGGCATCAAAGCCTCATTTACTGGGAGATGGAAGAGATCAGAGTCCCACCCTGGGGGGTGGGTGGGTTATATAAAGGAATCAGAGACCCAGCTGGGGAGTGGAGAAGGAAGGAATCAGAGCCCCACCTGGAGGGGCAGAGGGAAAAAAATCAGAGCCCTCCTGGTGGGGGTAGGGGGAAGGATCAGAGGCCCACTTGGGTGGGAGAGGGAAGGGATCAGAGGCCCACCTAGGGCGGAAGAAGAAAAGGATCAGAGCCCCACCTGCGGGAGGAGAGGGAAGGGATCAGCATCCCACTTGGTGGGGAGAGGGAAAAAATCAGAGCTCCACCTGGTGGAGGGGAGCTGGCACATCCCTAGTCACTGTGGGGTGGTTGAGTCAGCAAAGAAGTCCTTAGCAGGGGATTGGTTCAAGCAATATTGATGGTGATCAAAGCAAACCTAGGCCACAGGTAGGCTGTGCCCATAAGCAAGGTGGCAGAGGCATTGGAAGTGTGTTCAGTTATCATCTCTGTGCATTAAACCAGGTTCTTGTCAGCTGAAGAGACTTAAGTGGGTGTATGTGACCCGGCATCTGTGGTTCAGGCATTCTCAGCATCAGAGAATTGTGACTGTGACTTTAGGTTAGAGAATTCCAAGGCCATCTCAGAAGCGAGGTCAGGCTCTTCTGTAACTAAGTACCAGGTCGTGCCTCTTGTAGTGATTCCAGCTCCAGAGCACATCATCACCAGGAGAATGGCTCCACCACAGTGCCTTGGAAACATTGCACAAACTCACATGGGTAACAGCTTGAATTGCAGTGAATATAATTCTTGAAGAGCACCATGTGCCCCCAGGACGAGAGAAGGCAGGAGGCTTGTAACGAGGCCACGAGCCATCTCCCACTCCCCTCCCTCTCTCCCCAAGAGGCTACCATGAACCTTTCTCATCGCCCCCTGGATCCTTGTGAAGTACAGGATTGAAGAATAGAGCTGCAGCCACAGCTCAGAATTGGCTCCTTAGAAATGGGGTGCACTAGGTTCCTAGTGCTGCTATACAAGTTACTATGAATTTGGTGGCTTGAGACAAGATAAATTTATTCTTTTGAAGTTGTGGAGGCCAACATTCCTAAAGTAAATGGATGGAATTTAATGTAGCCATTTCTTTCCATTCATAAGCTACACCTTGCCCTAACATTACCTGGGCTATGGCTCAGCATAGTGAGAGTGTAATCCCAGTTTTGGTCTCAGCATTGTTCCTCAGAATATTAAAGTCATTAAAGTCACTCTCATAGCTTATTTTTATTTTAGCTGCAGCTTTTTACAGTTTACCTAAAGCTTAGCTTTATTGAAGTAAGAATCTTAAACACACTTTACACCAGGTTTTATTAATTTGGGTTAATTGAATGACATTGGTAGCTGGTATGAAATTTACCAACCCTAAGGAAAATTAGTATAATTTTCCTTAAATTCGTTGGCATGGCTACCATCACTGTGAAGGTTCTTGAGAAGGCTCTCTCTTGTCTCTTCCAGCATTGTTGGATCCTAGTGTTTTTTGGCTGGTGCAAGCATCATTCCAGTTTCTGTCTCTGTCTTCACGTTGCCTTTCTGTCTTTGTTTTCTTTTCTTTTCTTTTTCTTTTTTTTTTTTTTTTTTTTGAGACGAAGTCTTGCTCTGTCACCCAGGCTGGAGTGCAGTGGCGTGATCTCGGCTCACTGCAACCTCTGCTTCCTGGGTTCAAGCGATTCTTTTGCCTCAGCCTCCCAAGTAGCTGGGACTATACGTGCGAGCCATAACACTCAGCTCATTTCTGTATTTTTAATGGAGACGGCGTTTTACCATGTTGGCCACGATGGTCTCAGACTTCTGACCTCAAGTGATCTGCCCACCTCAGCCTTCCAAAGTGCTAGTATTATAAGCCTGAGCCACTGTGCCCAGGCTTTCTCTTTTTATAAAAACACTGATCATTGGAATTAGGGACTGCCTGAAATATATAATGATATCACTTCAAGGTTCTTTTTGATTATTACATCAGCAAAAATCCACTTCTGAGTAAGGTCACAGTTTTCAGATTCTAGATAGACATGACTTTTGGGGGATACTATTCCACCGACTACACTAGGCATCCCATAACTTGGACTGCAGTCAGGTTGCCCCTATTGTGGCAACATCCTTGTGTAGGTCAAGGATGATGGGGAGCTGGCACCTTGCTTGGATTTCCTCTCACTATGTAGGTCATAAATAATCCAGTCTTTGAGTGCCTAGATGTGTTTTCACTGCCCATTCCAGGTGGGTGCTCTCCTTGCCCTTACCTTGTCTTTTGTGTGTGCTTGACAGTCATCCATTCTGAAATGCAAACTCAAACTCAAAGCCAACCAACCCTCTTCCCTTCCTCCAGCACCTTGTCTCCAACCATCGCTTTATCCTGCTGGTTCTGTCACTTTTCCAGCTCTTGAACTGAGCCCCTGCTCTTAATCTCCACTGCTCTCTCATCACCTTCCACCATTTCCTGCCTAGATTCCTGCTGCTGCTTCCTGGCTGTTTTTTTCTGCCTCCTGTCTTACGCCATTCTAATGCATCCTGTAAGTTGTTGCTAGATTGATCCTCCAGAATTTTAAAAAAGCATGACTGCATTCCCGGGTTTAAAACTTTTAATGACATTTCATTGCTTGCAGATTAAGACTGGATTACTTAGGGCACAAATCACAGACCCCTTTGGGAGCTAGCGCCTGCATATAGATCATGGCAGCATCCCCTCCACACCCACAACAGACCCTTTGCCTGAGGTTCAGCTGGCCCGTAGAAGTATTTATTTGATATATGCAGTCAGCCGGCATAGCAGTTGATGTATCTTGTAACTCATATCCTTTTTGCATGTTTTTGTACCCTCACAGAGTGCTGACAATCATATCTCCCTGACAAGATTTTGTAAGGGTTCAATGTGATAATGTGTTGGGCACATAAAAGGCACTCAAAAAATGCTGCTTTCTTTCTTGTCACTGTATCGGACCTGGCCATACATCTTGCGCATAATTGATGTTCATTATGTTTGTAGACCAGTCATTGAAACAATCAAGCCTCCATATCTTTTTGGAAGCAATCACCACAAATTAGCTGCATACTTCTCAAAATAGCTAAATGTCAAATACAAGTTTATTCCATTTTTTCTCCTCTAGTTACCCCTTAACTTCCTTCTATTTGAGAGCACCTTCCTCCATTTTTCTCCTCCTTGGAATAGGTAACCTGCTGCATTTCCCAGAGCTGCCTCCTAGTTTTACCCCTCCTCCTGCTCCTCCTCCTCTTCTCTTCTTTCCTTTTCCCATTTGTAGAATGAGAGTCCCTGAGGACCCACTGGGCCGTCAAATACCACCTCCCACTCAGAGTAGGAGCCCCTCACTAGAATGCATGGCGTTGCCTCATTTTGAACACATCGCTGTTTCACTTTACAAGGACTTGTGCAGAGCTCTCAGATGGTCAGACACTCAGCAGTGTGTTCTGCATACAGAAATGAGTGGCAGGATTTTCGTGACCTGTGTGACCTGGTTCTGCCCTGGGCCTTTACTCCTGCCATTTGCATCCTCACATATGCCTTCATGAACCACATTAACCATTCTGGAATTTTCTCTTTTCTGCTTGTAGAATGATTTAATCTCCTAAGATCCAACTTAAATGCCAGTTGCATCTGATGCTTCCTGGCAGAATAAACCACCTCTGGCTGTGTGTCCCGCTGGACGTCTTGGACACATCTGTTTTGGAGAGCATCCACTGCAATTAGTCATGGTCCCTATGTCTATATCTAGCCCATTGCCTGTGAGTCCCCTGAGGGCACATGTCCCACTTCCAATAATAATTTGTGATTTCCGTCTCTTATCAGAGCAGTTCATAGAGTGCAACCTTAGACTTTAAGGAGCCCTTCATTCATTTCTTTGCTGGTCTGGCAAAAAAAAAAAAAAAAAATGAGCAAGAACTGTCAATGGAGCTGCAAGACCCTCAGAAACTTCTTGCTTGAGAGATACCTGCCCCCAAAGGAGAATATCATTCTGCTTTGGAATGAATCATTCAACTTCTTGGACCTCTTAAACACTCTTGTGATAAAAACACTGTGATCTATTCTTGAAACATAGTCTGATGTCAGGGTCACAGAGAAGAAATAGAATTGTGCGGAGCTTGGACTTTCAGGATGGAGAAAGAACAACATCTCTAACACAAGGTTTTGTAAGGCACTTTGGGGAATTCCTGTATGGTTTGGCTGGTATTACATTGCTAGTACCCACAGTAACGTTCTGTAAACCAAGTCTTATTGTTTCTGTTATGTAGACAATGAGGCTCCAAAGAGAGTCAGTGACTTGCCCAAGGTCACATAGTACATGTCCTTGAACTAGGATCTATCTGACAACAGATTCAAGACAACACCTGGAAGAACCAGACTTCTCAGTTAAGAACAATCTTATTTCAGGTAGTTCCTTCTGGATTTTCAATATCTATTGATTTGATTGGTAATTCAAAGTGGCAGGGACAGCTCTTGCCTTAACTGTGGCCTTCGAATAGAACATGATTCTTAACATACCTGCAGCTCCTTTTCCTTCCTAACAATCCCAGAGCCCTCCATTTCAGGTCTGTGGTCCAGGGACAACATCTACACACAGAAACCCAACCTGTTCTCTGAATCTCTTCCCTTTCTGAAAGCCAAGGTGGAAAAGAGAAGCCTGGTAGGAGATGATTGGATCATGGGGATGGATTTCTTGTGAATGGTTTACTACCATCTCCTTGTTTCTGTCCCTGCAATAGTGAGTTATCGCAAGATCTGATTGTTTAAAAGTGTGTGGTACGTCTTCCCTCTCTCTCTCCCGCTTTTGCTTTTACCATGTGACGTGCCTGCTTCCATGCTGACCTCAGCCATGACTGTAAGCTCCCTGAGGCCTCCGCAGAAGCAGATACTGCTATGCTTCCTGTACAGCCTGCAGAACCGTGAAATGATTAAACCTCTTTTCTTATAAATTACCCAGTCTTAGGTATTTTTTTATAGCAATGCAAGAACGGTCTAATACAGAATTTCTGGAAGTATGTCATAGAGTCAACAGAAGCAACGTCAAGAACCAGGCTTGTATGAAGGACTAGACCTTTCAGTGTTTAGGAAACTGAGAACATAGCCAGGGTTCAAAGCCAGGGATGGTCTAGTTAGAACATTGCTGTCGAGGAACTTTCCCACTGTGCCATGAATTATCTCTTACTCTCTGTTGTATTTGTCTCATTCTTTACAAATTCAAGGTAGAGAGAGAACCTTGGTCATGTATCTGAGCCATAGCTTCCCGCAGACAGAGAGAAGAAACATCTGTTTTTTTTGTGGTGGAATCCCTGCCACCCACTAGGACTCAGACCCTAATAAAGTAAAGAGTTTCCATGCTGAGCATAAAATATTTAACAGGGAACAATAAAATAGCATCCATTCTACCTGGTGCAGTTATATCCCCTTTATTTTTCCAGTTCAGTCTCAGAGAACAAAGCAGATACCTGTGTGGATTGGTACACACTCTTCTTACATGAGAGATTGACACTATCAGGGAGATTAGGTTTATTCTGTGTGGCCATAAATAGTAGAATTTTAAAAATCATATGCAAGTTATTGGAAAATGTTTCTCAATAAAACATGTCTCAATGAAAACATTTCTCCATGAAGATGTTCAAGTAGCAAGAGCTGCCCAAAGATGTAATGGAACGCCGGGGAGGGCTTGAGTTTCTTAGCACTGAATCATTCCAGCTGAGACTAGGAAATTGCTCAGCAGGGAACTTTTTGACCTTCACTCTCCAATGTAGGGGCTCAAATTTATATTTTATTTTGTTTATTTTATTTTATTTTAGACAAAGTCTTGCTCTGTCACCAGGCTGGAGTGGAGTGGTGCGAGATCAAAGCTCACTGCAGCCTCAAACTCCTGGGCTCAAGTGATCCTCTTGTGAGCTACCATGCCTGGGTAGGAGTTCAAATTTAAATTTAAATTTAAATTAGCATAAATTTCAAAATTGAATTCCTCAATCACACTGGCCACATGTCAATGGCTCAGTAGCTGCGTATCACCATGTATACCATATTTGGCAACACAGCTATAGGATACTTACATCATCCAGTAGAAAGTTCTACTGTTCAGGGTTGTTACAGAGGGTTTCAAGCATCAAGCACAATTGGAAGAGATGAAATTAAAGCCTTTCAGTCCTAGCAGTATAAATAAAATGGTAGATAATAGTTTAGATAGTGTAGGTACTATACTATTTATATTCAGAGGAGGGAAAAGAAACAAAGCAAGAAATATTAAACAAGGCTTCATGCAGGAGATAGCAACTAGGCTGCACCTCAAAACAGGAAACAAACTAAAGAGACAGATAAGAAATATTTTAGGACTTTGTGATCCACATGGTCTCTGTTGCAACTACTCAATTCTTCTGATGTAGCACTCAGTTGTTCTGTGCTTCTAATGTAGCACAGTTCTTCTGATGTGGCTACAGACAAAACAAAAATAAATGTGTGGCTGTGTCCCAGTAAAACTTTGTTTATGCATACTGATATACGAATTTCATATAGTTTTCATGTATCATAAAATATTATTCTTTTGTTTTTCAACCACTTAAAATGTTAATAATCATAATTTGCCGGCCCCTTTCCTAAAGGATCTCTTATGTTTGGAATGGCTAAGAGAGGGTAGTAATCTGACCAAACCTCTCCAGTTCTTAAAATTGTTGAAGCATCCAGATTGTAAGAGGCTGTTCTTGCAGAAATGCTAAGTATTGATGTGATGACCGCTCCTGCCCTGCTCCATGTTCCACTCTTGATTGGCCTGAAAATCAGCAGATCTTACTAATTACCAGTACAGACTGAGCAACGAAACAGAGCCACTAATGCCAGCCAGCTTTACTACTTACTAATTATGCAAATGTGAACCATTTACTGACTCATCCTAAACTTCTGCTTTGTTGTTGTTATTGCTATTTTTAATTGTAAATGTGGTACCATCAAAAAAAAAGTAACTCCTGGGATTACTTTGAGAATTAAATGTGATAATATGAGTAAAGCCTTTGGAAAGGATATGTCAAGTCAGTATTTTAAATAAAAAATGGAAGCCACTGCTATGCATGTTCACAGGATACAATAATCAGACGGAAAATGGTTGAATTGACATCAAAGTTTGCCAGTATTATAAAGTAAGATTGGGAGACGCTGGGCAGAAAACAAGTAAGTTTTTATTAAAACTAAGCATGAGTTAGAATTGTATTCCTAATGCAATAATTCTTTCCCAAAAGGGATAATTTTGAGGTTGATGCCAACGGCTAAATGTCACATAACACCAGGAAACTTAACTCATACGGGAAGGGGAATTATGCATTTGATTGGAGTAGCATTTCCTCCAATTTGCAGCTAACTATGATTAGTTCCTGCAAATGAGGCTTTAATTGGACCCACTTTGAACTGATGAGCTCATCATGGAAATGTTTCTTATGTCTCACAGGTGGATTCGGTCACACTTGGGTAAAGAGTAGAGGTTAGTCTACGACCCAGCTGTGCCCCAGCTTTTTCCTAATGACATATTATCTCAGGATGGAGAGTCTGGAGGGAAGGGTGTTTATTATTTCCTAATATAAGGGTAAAAACTGCTCAAATCATACAAATTATAAAAGACATGTTCTTAGTTGGTCTTTTATTTATTTTTCATCTCCTTATAAATGATATAAAGTGTCAGTTTCTGCTTTCAATAAATGATTTCCTTTTAAGCACACAATTTAAAATATTTTCTAAAAGTCTAAACCATATGGTAGAATTTATTAGAATAAATAACGTTAATAGTAGTAACACAATATTAATTGTTCTAATTAACATAATTAATAAAATTAATGAGAAACATGATTCTGAAGATAATTATTCACTTTAACAAGCAGTTATGGTGCCTAAAGTCCAGACACTGTGATTCACATACATGATCCCTAAAATAAATAAGGCAAGCTTCTATTCTCAGAAAGTTCACAATCTAGTGGGAAAGATACAAACAAAATGATTTCAAAAACTAGGATAAGTGCGGCACCATGTTACAGAGCCTTGGTGGTGACTGCTCCTCTAGGTTGTTTCCTGGTTCAGAATCCCAGCCCATGGGTAACTGTGGGATACAGTGCAGCCCCTGCAGCCCAGGCCATATCATGCGTGGGTCTTGGCACCAGTTACATCTCCCAGGAGGAAGGCTCATCTCTTTTTATTTTGTAAATGGCTCAGTGTATTTATCTAGGCTTTTGTTTATTGTGGAGAAAAGAAAAAAGAAGAAGGAAGAAA